>NC_053156.1:304688255-304988255 GCF_016835505.1 Polypterus senegalus
CATGAAGTGCTCTAAAATGTCCTGGTCGACAGCTACTCTGACTTTGGACTTGATAAAACACAGTAGACCAACACCAGCAGACAACACGACTCCCCAAATCATCACTGACTGTGGAAACTTCACACTGGACCTCAAGCAGCTCGGATTCTGTGCCTCTTCACTCTTCTTTTCCACTCTGGATCCTTGATTTCCAAATTGACTTTCATCTGAAAAGAGGACTTTGGATGGCTGAGCAACAGTCCAGTTGGTTTTCTCCTTAGCCCAGGTAATAGATAATAATACAAGTTTAAACTCCGTTTCTTGGACTCACAACTGTAAACCTAGGTTTGCCCACCCCTATACACACACACACACACACTACCCATAGTGCCTGTCGTAACAGATAGCAGCACATATTTCACTTCTACCTCCTGTTGTACGTGTATCTTCAACACCGTTTCTCTGTATTCGTGCACGTGTGAACTCCTTCTCTAGAGCGTGTTCCCATAAAGCCTTCTTCTCAGCCTCTGCCATTGTTTTCAAGGCGCCTTTCTTGTCTCCCGTTCGGTTTTATACCTTCGGTCTTTGAAGGCGACACTCCCAGTGTGCCTCATGTGCCTTTACTCTCACTTACTCTCACTTGTGCGCCTCACACTTCCTGCTTTTGACTGCATCACCAAAGCCAAACTGACCGGTCCCACTGAGCAATCTGATTGGTCACCAGACCTTAGGGTTTATTATATAGCTGACCACAGAGCTGACCACAGATAAGCACGCACACACACACACACACACAGTTCAAACTAACGTATACACGCACACACAATTGCACTGTATCTCCTGCAAATACAAAGTGACTTGACCAAAGAGTAAGTGGGACAGGGGACATTTCACACACAAGACAACCTGCCAGGGTACGTCATGTGAATTGGGTGGCAGCTGAGCTCTGCGGGTAGGAGCTGCTGGTAAATGAGAGGACTACATTAATAAAATTAGTTCTTTACATTTATTTAGCACATTTCACTTTACTTAAAGCTCTTCACACAATGAGTGGTGAGCCACCCCAACCACTACTGACGTGCAGAACCATTCTGAACGATATGGCGGCAGACATGTTTGTGCCAGGTACACTCACAACATATTAGCTATCAGGGGGTGAAGTGGTGAGAGACGGCCAATTAGAGACAGAGGATGATTAGGGGGGCAGAATGCCTAGGCTGTGGTGGGCAATTTATCCCAGACATCTGGACACACCCCACTCTTTAGGGTCTTTTATGGACCTCGACTTTCCATCTCCTCCGAAGGACGGTGTCATTTTTACAGCACAGTGTCCCCGTCACTGCACTGGTGGCGTTGGGATTCGCATTCAGAGCACAGGGTAAGCGCCCCCTGCTGGCTTCACCAACACCTCCTAGATGTGTTACGTGTTTGTCTTTCAGGCGCCGTGTGTCGAGTCAGCAGCTACCCAGGACACAGGTTGTGTGTTAACTGGCTCATGGAGCTAAATCAGCACGTTGGCTCTTTCAAATGGTGACTTTAAAGCTGCTGTTATGAAATACGGAACTGTATAAAAACCATCAACACACACCAAGATTACAAATGCTTGATACTGAAATGCAAGTTAACTTGTGTCTCATTATACCAGATGCCCCCAAATTATATCCGAGCCACTCATCTTTGAAAACCTTTCATTAAAACATTTGCTCCTAAATGTTAAGACAGCTGCTCTTCTACATCACTAAATCTCGCCATGCATTTAAACACAAAGGGGCATCACGCAGAGACTCAGCAGACCTCGGGCAGCCGTCACGGACAGTTTGGAAAGCAGAGCGCTGAGCTAAGGCAGTGGTGTCACTTTAAAATGGAGTCGTTTGTGCTGTGAAGTGCCTTGTGATGCGTCTCGTGGATTAAATTAGCATTGCTGTCTCTAGTGACCACCACAAATCAAGCCCTACCACTAGGATTCAAAGGGAATCCACGAACAAACCAAAACAATACGCATGAACAGAGGAACACTGGGTGACATTCACTAGGAACAAAACAATTCTCCATGCCAGCTGAGCTCCCACTTGGGAATGAAGCAGCCGGATTAAAAGTGCAATTCTGATCCTGAGCAAGATAGCAAAGAATGAACCCATGGACGTTCAAGTAGAAGATAAATAAGCAGACAAATACTGAGACACAGGGCAGAGCCCGATATCAACTTACAGTACAAAACACGACGACGCGCGCCCGGCCGTCAACAGGATATGTGATTCAGAGCCAAGGGGCTTCATGGGAGCTGGAAATCCCACAAGAAGCAGCAGCTCAGTTACTGCTGTGCCCTAATTTGAGGAAAACCAAATCAAAAAAAAAAAACACGATACGCAGCCAACACAGCGAGGCCGTTGTGTACCCGTCTGGTGTGATTTCAAAGGGGGACGTGTGACGTGCGCACTGGCATGGCTGTGCTGTGTGCTGAGGGGTCTGAGCTTTCAGTCTGGAGGTAGGCCTCTGTGAAAAGATGGCAGACTGCGGCGATGTGAACCTTAGTCAGGGCAAATACAACTTTACACCCTTTTATGTGGTATTACTGGGCAGTCAAATTAAAAACAAAAATCAGAGCGCCTGCACTGGCAAAATGAAGTCAATCAGTAACAATTCAAAGGATAAATAAGAGTCCTTTATGCTGATTTATGTGTGAAACCATTGCTTTTAACAGAACTGAGTTTTTTGGAAAAATATTCAGGCGTGGGACAAAAGGAAAACAAAAAATAAAAATCTATATCTATATATATTTATAATTCACCAAGGCAAGACACCCATGGAGAGCACGCCGGAAGAGGTGTGGATTCACTAAGCCGCCGACAAGACAGACACCTTTGGCGCATGCAGGGAGGAGCCACGCCCACCAACTCCAAGACCATTGGATACGACGACAACTCACAGAGCCACGCCCACCAACTCAGACGCGACGACACAGAAGGAACGTTCATCTGTCGTAGAGGCCTCATGTACCTCCGAGCCACGTTGACTGTTCATAGAGGCGTGTTTCTCGCGGAGGTGAATCGCCATATGCAGCGTGTAAAACGGTTTGTGAGGGGTATCACATGGGATCCTTAAAACAATCCTTTACAACTGAGGTTAAAACACAATGAAGTAAGCAGTCTTTATAAACCGAGTTTTCGGTTACGACGCACGACCTCGTGCACCATAGCAAACTGTTTTACACGCTACATACAGCAATTCGCATCCGTGACAAACATGCGTCTTCTTCACTCACGGACAATTCTATGGTATTTTGCTCTCTCCAGAGTTCCATCTTTTCATTCACTTACTGTTGTATTCTCACACTAACCTGTTTTAGACATCCGTGTCTTTCCAGAAGTGTTTAGCATTCAATAAATAATTATGCATGACATTGAGCGTGTGTCTACCCGGCGCAGAGGGGCGTGGGTAAGCCGTTGAACACCATTTGGGCTGCAAACCGTGGAATT
This sequence comes from Polypterus senegalus, assembly GCF_016835505.1. NCBI lineage: Eukaryota > Metazoa > Chordata > Cladistia > Polypteriformes > Polypteridae > Polypterus > Polypterus senegalus. The sequence continues at coordinate 304,691,711 of NC_053156.1, forward strand.
CCTACTCATACGCTGCCACTCATTACGTCCCTACCCTTTGTGCACCTCACTACTACCGTGGTCGGGTGTCTTGGTGGATTATATATAGAAAAGCGGCCAAAACCGCACAGAGAGCAATGAAAAGTCTACATGAGTCACAGGTGCATCTGGACTGTGTAAAGACGACGACTCGAGTGACGAGATGGAGGTGGGCACATGAGCGGGCAGTGCATACTGGACGAGAAATCAGCAGACTAGCATGACGGACAGAGCTGAATGGACGTCCTTCTCCTCTCCACCCGTTCCACCCTCCGCGCCGTGCACCCCCCATCCCTCCGTCTGGCAGGAGAAGCCGCAATGGGGGTCCGCCAGTGTTCAGTCACGGATGACTGAGTGTTGGTTCGTTCCGTGCATTGTTACAAATGTTGCTTTTCTTGCCGATTTTTCAAATGTTCATTTTCTCCCTGTGCTTAAAAATCATTAAAAAGCCGGCCAGATTATGCGCGTATGGTACGCCGCGGGTTGGCTAGTTAGCCCTAAAAGAGTTAAATACACAGGAACTTTGCTGGTGCTGCTCCTCAGATCAGAGCCTTTCAAACGGGTTTCCCACTTTTGAATTCCAAAAGTGCAAACATGTAAAGAAATGAAAAGCTCCAGCCTCACTTTTCAGCCTGTTCAGGATTGAAACTTGTCTGTCCTGCCTATGGAGGCGGAAATGCAGTTTATATTTGATTTGGGACCCGAAAAGGAAACAATTTATAAAAAAGAAAATCAACTCAAGTCGTTAAAACAAGAAGTCAATCAAACCAAATAAAGAAGCCAAAACACCAAGCAAAGGATCTACACTGGAAATTCAAAGTCTCTAATGCATAACCTGGAAGTGCGTGGTGCTGACCAATACATAATACACTGTACACCCGATTACATCACAGGTCACAACCTCCACTCATCCATTGGTGGCAACCACCCCAGCAAAAAAAATACAAAAATCATACAAAATGGCATCAGAAAAAAATGGAGTCCATGCCTCCAAAACCTGCAACATTTTTTATGACTTTAAGTTAACAAACAATGAGAAAATACAATTAAAATAAACCAAAATCATAACACCTTCCATTTGAGTTTGGGGCCAGGCCGCCTGTTGTGAGGCCCAGTAGCAGGAATCAAAACACACAACACATGGAGCCTCCAGCAAAATAAAAACTAGAAAGAAACCTCAAGACGTCTCCAAGAATAGACAAGAAGAAAACCTCAGAGCAGTCTGCCTGAAGTCTTCATCTGAACGCCTCGGATCGTCCATTGAAGGAGCTGTGGCCATCAAATTTGAGAGGACTGAAGCGGTGGGCCAAGCGACCAGTTGAGAAAGGCAGAAACCTCACTGAAGGCAACACAAAGTGACCGATGGCAGTGGCGGGGCTACCAAATAGTGGGTTAAGGGGACCAAGCATTGTTGTCTATGCCATTTTCATGTTGTATTATCTATACTAGGGCGGCACGGTGGCGCAGTGGTAGAGCTGCTGCCTCGCAGTTAGGAGACCCTGGGTTCGCTTCCCGGGTCCTCCCTGCGTGGAGTTTGCATGTTCTCCCCGTGTCTGCGTGGGTTTCCTCCGGGCACTCCGGTTTCCTCCCACGATCCAAAGACATGCGGGTTTGGTGGATTGGCGATTCTAAATTGGCCCTAGTGTGTGCTTGGTGTGTGGGTGTGTTTGTGTGTCCCCTGCGGTGGGTTGGCACCCTGCCCAGGACTGGTTCCTGCCTTGTGCCCTGTGTTGGCTGGGATTGGCTCCAGCAGACCCAGCGGGTTAGAAAATGGATGGATGGATTATCTATACTAATAAAAGGCAAAGCCCTCACTGACTGACTGACTCAATCACTAATTCTCCAACTTCCCGTGTAGGTAGAAGGCTGAAATTTGGCAGCTCATTCTTTACAACGTACTTACAAAAGTTAAGCAGGTTTCATTCTGAAATTCTACACGTAACAGTCATAACCTACTTACTGTACGTACATATACTCAGCAAAAAAAGAAACGTCCTCTGACTTTCAACTGTTTTTACTTTCAGTAAACTTAATGTGTAAATATTTGTAGGAACACTAAAAGAGTCAACACCATAAGACATCAACTAAAATGTTTCACAATGTGTCCCTGAATGAAGGGAGGCTCAAAATCAAAAGTACCAGTCAGTATGTGGTGTGGCCACCAGCTGCTTGAAGTACTGCAGTGCATCTCCTCCTCATGGACTGGACCAGATTTGTCAGTTCTTGCTGTGAGATGTCACCCCACTCTTCCACCAAGGCACCTGCAAGTTCCTGGACATTTCTGGGGGGAATGGCCCTAGCCCTCACCCTGCGATCCAACAGGTCCCAGACGTGCTCAATTCCTTCGGCGATAAACACGAATCCATCCATCACCCCTGGTGAGACAAAACCGTGACTCATCAGTGAAGAGCACTTTTTGCCACTCCTGTCTGGTCCAGCGAAGGTGGGTTTGTGCCCATAGGCGGCGTTGTTGCTGGTGATGTCTGGTAAGGACCTGCCTTACAACAGGCCTACAAGCCCTCAGTCCAGCCTCTCTCAGCCTATTGCAGACAGTCTGAGCACTGATGGAGGGATTGTGTGTTCCTGGTGTGACTCGGGCAGTTGTTGTGGCCAACCTGTACTTGTCACGCAGGTGTGATATTCGGATGTACCGATCCTGTGCAGGTGTTGTTACACGTGGTCTTCCACTGCGAGGATGATCAGCTGTCCTTCCTGTCTCCCTGTAGCGCTGTCTTAGGCGTCTCACAGTGCGGACATGGCAATTTATTCAGCAGTCCTCATGCCTCCCTGCAGCAGGCCTAATGCACGTTCACGCAGATGAGCAGGGACCCTGGGCATCTTTCACAGTCGGTAGACAAGTCTCTTTAGTGTCCTGCGTTTTTAGAACTGTCACCTTAAATGCCTACTTTCTGTAAGCTGTTAAGGTCGTAGCGACCATTCCACAGGTGCCTGTTAATTAATCGATTATGGTTAATTGAACATGCATGGAAAACATTGTTTAAACCCTTTACAATGAAGACCTGGAAAGTTATTTGGATTTTTAAAACATTATTGTTGAAATACACAGTCCTGAAAAAGGGACGTTTCTTTTTTTGCGGAGAATATATACGGCCATTGCCTGCAGCTCGGTCACCGTGTGAGGCGGAGTTGCGTCCCCCATCACCACGCCTCCCGCGTAGTTGAGTGCCTGCCCATATAAGGCCGTCCTTCAGCAGCAATCCAATAGACACGCTGCCGCTAAATATTCACAGGCAGATCAAAAAGTTAATACCGGGAATGTCTGTTAAACATCTTAGATTCACGAGTAGCGATTTGGGAGGTGAGCGGTCTATCGAGGTGATCACTGTAATAGTTATATGTCATTGAAATGTATTATTATCAGGCATGGTTTAGGCACCTATGTCATCAGGAAGGCACCAGAAAAAGGGACCTCAAGGTTACTATTATGGAAGTTAATTTAGAGCACGGATGCCGTGAATGTAAGAGCTGTAATAAATCAAGTTCCCCTGCATACTTTAAAACAGTGAAAGGCAACCTTTTTCGAGTTTTTCGAGTCCAAACATTTTCATTCGTGGCGCACCTGAGGGACTGCCCATAAATAAAGTCAGGACGACACAATCTATGGACAATCGCCAATAAAAACAGTTCATTTTACAAGTTTGAAAGACATTTTATTAATAAAGGAATCAAATCTTAAATTTAATTAAAATGAATGTTGAGATTGTTTTTCAGCACACATGAGATTGATGCGAGGATCATTTTTTGAAAGACAGACGCGCATTTCCTTGTCAATCATTTGAAGTCTCTCGCGTTTCTTAGACTTCATTTCCGCAAGTGTTCCGTTATCTGTTTTTCCAACATAAAATATTTTTTTTTAAACATTATCTTTTTAAATCAACCAATAGTTCAAAAACACGAGCAATTTTAAATATTTTACAAAGGTTTTCGCCGCGCACCGGTTCCCCTGCATACTGTAAAAGAAAGTCTCGCCATCATTTCATTTTTCACAATTTGTGAAAACAAGACATGGTGTCAGAATAGAGGACAGTCATGGATTTTGTTGGAGTTCCCTCGATACGAATTGACTGGGATTCTCTTAACCTGCCGGGAGAATGGAAAAAGTTCTGACAGCACGTGGAGCGGATGTCCGCTAAAAGGCAAAGACGAGAGTGAGAAATGCAGCTACCTGCTCCTGTGGACTGGGGAGAAAGGAAGAGACATTTTTAACACATGGACTCTCACCCAGGAAGAAGCCAAGGTACTGAAAACTCACTATGACCATTTTGAGGCGTTTCTCATGCCTACGACGAATACGATATTCGCGAGATACAAGTTTAGTGAGAAGACGCAGGGTATAAACGAGACTTTTGATCACTTTGTAACAGAGTTAAAATTGCTGGTGAAGGACTGTGCTGATGCAGACGAAGATGAGATGGTCAGAGATGGACTAGTGTCAGCAAAAGTGTGAGAGAAACTTTTAAGTGCCGGGTCTGAGCTAACATTAAATAAAGCCGTGGAGATCGCACGAGATGGCACCAGCACAGCTGAGAACCTTCGATACATGTACTCTGAGCGGCTCACGTGAACTGACCGTGAACGCAGTACGCAGACAACAAGCGCTGAGCAAAAAACGCATTACACAATTGAGAAGGCAGCAAAAGAATATGAAGTGAGTGACGCATACAAGAATATTCATAAGTGCAGCTACTGTGGAAACAAAGCACACGGTGAAAAAAGTCAACGTCCAGCTAAAGGAAGACAGTGTAAGAGATGAGGTAAATTGAAGCACTTCGCTAAAGTTTGTAGGACTTGGAAAGGTAAACCCGTGCCTGCAGTGTGTGACGTCTCAGATAAAGAGGAAGACGAGCTGCTTATTGACGCAGTAAGAAAGGAACAACCCTCTGACGCTGAACAAGCCTTTGAGGACACATCAATAGGAAAGCAAAGTGTAAAGCTTAAGTTTAAATTACGCTGCCACTAAATATTCACAGAAAAATCAAAAAGTTAATCCCGGGAATGCCTGTTAAACATCTTAGATTCAAGGAGTAGCAATTTGGGTGGTGAACACTTCGATGTTCTCTTTACAACGGTTGACAAACACGGACTGTAACTTCAACACAACACGTCCTCCAAATACGAACCTGATCAAAATAAGTCATGAGAATCAAATCCTTGATGACAGCAACACTCATAACAGTGACAAAACAATGACATTGACAATCAGGTTACGTTATTTTCAAAATGGTTCCTTTTCTTTTTCATAACTTCTTTAACACACGACTTCTCCACTGCGAAGCGCGGCTATTCTGCTAGTTTAAAATAAAGTGTTAGGTTGTGAATTAAAAAGCAAAGCTTCTGTTCTGTTAAAAGTCACACAGCTGGCTAAACCTTCTGTAAGTTTCAGAGAAGCCTGGCGTGTTGGACAGTTTGGTTCGAGGTGCCAACTTCATGTTTGGAGTGTTTACTAACCAGTGATTATTCTCATCATGGTAGACCTTGTTATACTGTACATGGGCAATATGCAACTGAAATACAGGAGTGAAATGAGATTTTTATTTGAATGCCTCATAATTGGTTCCTTCCAGGCAGGCTAAAGAAGAACTTTACCAGAAGGACAACCTATCAATATCTGAAAGATCTGATGTGGTTTAATGTGGAGATGCAGAGGATCAAAGGTCACTCTGAAGCACAATGAAATGCTTTTATATGAAGGGAAAGCAAAATTAAAGATTCAGCAATAACTGCAACAGAGAGAGAGAGAGAGAGAGAGAGAGAGACAGACGCCATGCAGCACGTTCACAATGGCTTATGGGTAGTCTGAACCCTGACATCACGGCGCTTTGCCGTTAGTCCAGTTGAAGCCAAGGTCAAATGAACATGGGCGCTCCACTGTTGAACCGTAGCGAGACTTCTTTGGGCAGACAGAGTGAAACCAGCTGAAATTCACTGACGGACGCTGGCTCGTGCAGCTCAGAAGACTGTCTGGGTGCCCATCTTGTGCCAACTTTACAGTGCCCCACATCATCAAGCACCATGGCGTGTGCAGATCCACAGCAGAAATCTAAATGTGCTGCAACAGCGGGCAACATAATCCGTGGGTCTTCCCTGATGAAGGCACTCGCCATGTCGATGTGGGCTTGTTGATGGTCGACCAGATCGGTTACCCTTGTTCTTCACGCCTCCTACCCGTTTGTGAACTTTCTGTTGAGTCCTCCTGCTTCACTTCTGTCCTGAGCTGACATCCCTTGGTGAGTTTCAGCACTCACTCCGCCATAAACAAATCTCACTACGGTGCGATGTTCAACAACGGTGCAATCCTGTGCTGTGCACGGTCAGATTACCCATAAGCCATTGCTTCAACTTTTATTAATTGTGGTTACTGCATCATTTTCAAGTTGCCTTTACTTTTTGATTTACAATTTTCAGCAAGGCAAAAACTGTCAAATAATAAAGTACAGTGGGCCAACTGTTTAGATGTTAAAGACGCTGAAAGCTAAATAACAATCCCTGAAAGCTTCACCCCTCTGGCATTAACACTTCAAAGGCTGTGACTTATGGGACAAAGTCTTTTGTTAAGTAGCACTCGTTGACTTAGTAACATTAGGGCCACCATATCTCAGAAACTAATGAAGATACACGCCTGTATAATTCAGCACAGTGATATCATCACCGACATCAGTGAGCATCAAGCAAATCAAAGACGGTCAGACGGGAACAATTCCTAAAAACTGCTGAATTGAAACGTATTGTCTGACAGAAGACCAGCGACTCAATCCTGCAGTGCGAGTTGCTGCTTGACCAAAATTCCTTTAAAAAAAAAATAAAAAACCAACAAATCGCCCACTGTAGGCCGGGCCTTAGGGTTGGTTCAGTGCTGGGCCCGCCGCTCTTTCTAATATACAAAAATGACCCGTGCAGGAGTATAAAACAACCAGCTGGACACGTTTGCAGATAATGCCAAGCTGGCTGGAAGGGCATGGCTACCACTTGACTAGGGGGGTTTGGCTGTGCTGTTTCTGAACTGCTGGCACTATGCATTGCAGGGGCTCAGGTGTCAGCGACAGTCGATACGGGCTTGTCAGTCTTCACAGCGGTCTTAACTGGAAGTGAACTCCATTTTAAATTTGCTCAAACAGACAGAGTGACCGGCACTTCAGACTGGTAGGAATAAAACTCAATGAAATACAAATTGTGAAGCAGAACTCAGTTTTATTAAAGACGCTTTATAAAAACACCGGCCAAACCATTGGCTTACTCAGAAGCCACAAGTTCAGCTCAGGGACTGTGAAATATGAAGCACGAGACACCAACTCCTTATATATAAAGAGGTGGATCGGGAGGCCACTTAGATTAATAAGCAGGCAAATCCCAAGTAAATTAATGGAAGCGATTATTAAGAAATAAAATTGGGAGTGCTCTCCCCTGGACGTTCTCGTATACTCAGATATGGGGATGGATATTTGAGGAGTAAACCGCAGGACAAGGATTCTATTTTTACATTATGTACATTAAAGAACCATCAACAACAAATCAAATCATCCATCCATCCATTTTCTAACCCGCTGAATCCGAACACAGGGTCACGGGGGTCTGCTGGAGCCAATCCCAGCCAGCACAGGGCACAAGGCAGGAACCAATCCTGGGCAGGGTGCCAACCCACCGCAGGACACACACACACACACACACACACACACACACACCAAGCACACACTAGGGCCAATTTAGAATCACCAATCCACCAAACCTGCACGTCTTTGGATTGTGGGAGGAAACCCACGCAGACACGGGGAGAACATGCCAACTCCGCAGGCAGGCAGGAGGACCCGGGAAGCGAACCCGGGTCTCCTAACTGCGAGGCAGCAGCGCTACCACTGCACCACACCAAATCAAATCAATAATAAGTTAAAAAATTATTATAAAAGGAAAATTGAATAAATCAGACTCTGCAGCTGCATTAATAAAAGGTAAAGTAATACTTCCAGTTAGCAGAAATAGTCCAAAAGTTGACAGAAATCTACGTTTTGTACTGAATACTCGTATGCAAAATTCCTCAGAGTCCTCAGGCTACACACACGCAGACTAAAGTCCAAAAGTAGTATTTTTAGACTCAGGCAGGTCTTAAACATCAAAATCTCAAAACTTTCCCCAATACAGTGGTACCTCGGTATACGTCTGCTCTGGAATAAGTCCAACTTGGTATACGTCCTGTTTAGAGGCAAAATATCTTGCTTGGTATACGACCTTTGTTTGGAATACAACTCGTGTGCTAGAACAACACGTGTGGTATACCGGGCGCGCGCCTTCAAAAAAAAAAGGTTTAACGCGCTTCGACTTTCGCAGCTTCACTCTATCGTGGATTTTATATGAAAGCATAACTAAATATATAACACGGATTCGGCGGACAATGTGTCTTTTTACTTCCTGTACATGCTTCCTCAGTTGGTTTGCCCAGTTGATTTCATACAAGGGACGCTATTGGCGGATGACAGAGAAGCTAACCAATCAGAGCACGCAGTTAAGTTCCTGCCTGCTGTATGCAGTGTTAACCAGGAAGTCTTGTCTCGCTCATTCAGCATCAACGTGTCTCGCTGTGTAAAGAGTTGTGCTCTTTTGTGTTTATCTTTGTGTGTAGTCAAGCCCTTCATTATGGCTCCAAAACGATCTGCTACTGCTTCAGGAGCCGTGCCCAAGCGCCAAAGGAAGATGTTAACGATTGCCGAAAAGGTAAACGTTTTGGATTTGTTGAAGGCTACGATTCTTTTTATTTAAAAAGTAGTAAAGGAATATAAGATCTACAGCTGCAGTGTCCTTTTAACCAGGGTGCAAAACGAGTTGTAAGTGGATGCAATAAGGCAGTAGTCGGGATGGAATCTGCTTTAGGGATTTGGATTGAAGAGAACAACAACGGCAGTGCTACACAATCGCCTGAAGAGGCTCCTTTAGAAGAGCTGTGACGCTCTCCTTTGTTGTGCAGTAAAACTAAACTCATTGTTATCGGACAAGTCATTTTCATTTATTTCATCTAATTGCTTTTGTATTTATGTATTTTAGTATTAAGCAGTGTTTAAATTATTTTATACAATCCCATCAATGTATAATATGCCAATAACAATAGGATTTTTTATTTCATGGGAATGAAGTAATCATTTTCTCATTATTTCTTATGGGAAAAATCTGTTTGGTATAAGTCCAAGGATCTGGAACGGATTAAGGACGTATACCACGGTACCACTGTACTTTGTATACGAGAAATAAAGAAGAAGGATCAGCACATGACAAGAAACGGAGAGTTAGTGAGTGAGCAGTCAGCGCGGGTTCAGACTGGGAGGTTGCGTTTTATTAACGTGAAGAAAAGCATACAATCATAGAAGTGCAGATGAGATTATACAATACAATTTATTTTTATAAAGCCCAAAATCACACAAGAAGTGCCGCAATGGGCTTTAACAGACCCTGCCTCTTGACAGCCCTCCCAGCCTGGACTCGCTAAGACGACGAGAAAAAACCCTTGTAGGGAAAAAAATGGAAGAGACTTCGGGAAAGGCAGTTCAAAGAGAGACCCCTTAACAGGTAGGTTGGGCGTGCAGTGGGTGCCCAAAAGAAAAAGGGGTCAACACAAAAGACAGAAGAAAACACAAGTCATCCTCAATACAATAGAAATATTACAAGAGTAGAGCAGAATTTAACAGTAGATGATATCCCATAATATGATTTGGATTGGTTTACATTAGAAATCTTGATTTTCAGAAAGGCTCTTGATAAGGTGCCACCATGAAAGGGTAGCAATCAAATTAAACGAAGGAGGCATTCAAGGCGCAAAAATATAAACATTGGCTTAAACACGACAAGCAGCGGGTTACGAAGAGAGGACCTTTAAAGAATGAGGTGATGGTAAAGGTGGCGTCCAGCAGGGGTCAGTGCTTTAACAGACACAGAAGATCTGGACCAGCAGTTCAAAAAGTTTTATTCTCGTGACCAAATTTTGCCGTTTTTGTGTCTTTGTGACATGGAATCAGAACCAATCATCTTCTTTCATCCGCCTTGGACAAATGCCACCAATTGAATACCAGGAGAATCAACGTTGACCCTCAGGAGGTGGGTTTTGATGGACCGCACAGCAATGACGTTTGCCTGAACAGTTCCCTGTGACCCATCGTAAGTCAGTCTACAACACGAGCGGCACCCATCACCATTATGGACTGCTGTGAATCACAAACCTCCACGGCCCAAATCCAAACCACAGGCGAGCCAAAATGAATTGTGACCTGCAGTTTAAGGACTACAATCAGCAAGCTGGTCAGGTCTGCAGACGACGCCAGACTAGGAGGACACTGTTGGCAGATAATGCAGAACCAGGTCAACTGTTACAGAGGGGCTGGGAGGGCACACCGGCCTGGGCCGTGTGATTTAATGTTCGTATATAAATGAAGACCACCTCAGAAACACCTCACTTAACGTGAAGTATTCAGAGAAACTGCTCTGTTAACAGAAACTTTGTTATCAGGGGTAAAGCTAAAATGGACAGAACAGAGACGTCTTCTTACACTGTGCCAACAACACACGTATACAATGAACAAAGACGACAAAGTATTCCCAATGAAACGAGCAACGTTAATTTGAGGAAAAAAGTGGCTAGTGTTGACCGTTTGGGTTTTGGTTTTCTCTCACTTAATAACTGCATACTTTATCTCCATGTCAGAGTTCATATTGTGCAGACTTTTTAATTTTATCCAATTGATTTATGATTTTTTTCTGATTGTGCCAACCTCATAGATGCTACTACATGGCACTTTTTTTCTCCAGATTCTAGTCTTTAACTTCATTTTGAATGAAACTGCTTCAACCTTTCATAATTCTGACATACTAAAATAAAAAATGAATAATTACTACTCCAAATAACGTGGAAACTGACCTTGTCAACTTTTCTATGCTCTGTGAAAGATTGATGAAAAATCATTAAATATTACGAACTGTCGGGCTACACTATAGTGTGCATAATACACTACTGTATAGCTGGTGGTGGATTTTAGGAGGCCCAGGCCCCTCATGGACCTCGTGATCATCAGAGGTGACTGTGTAGAGGGTGCAGACCTATAAATACCTGGGAGTGCAGCTGGATGATAAACTGGACTGGACTGCCAACACTGATGATCTGTGCAAGAGAGGACAGAGTCGACTATACTTCATTAGAAGACTGGCGTCCTTCAACATCTGTAATAAGGCGCTGCAGATGTGCTATCAGGCGGTTGTGGTGGCGCCCTCTTCTACGTGGTGGTGTGCTGAGGAGGCAGCATAAAGAAGAAGGACAAACTGGTGAGGAAGGCAGGCTCTATTGTAGGCACAGAGCTGGACAGTCTGACATCCGTGGCAGAGCGACGGGCGCTGAGCAGACTCCTGTCAATCATGGAGAATCCACTGAAGAAGATCATCAGACAGAGGAGCAGCTTCAGAGACAGACTGACAGACTGAGGAGACCCCACACTATGTGACTCGGGGGGTAAACGTTAACATTATTATATGAAGATATTGTCTGTTATACCTGCCTCACACTCTCCATCTTGCATTTTTTAACTTAATATTGTCTTATCATCAGTATGCTGCTGCTGCAGTATTTGAATTTCCCCTTGGGATTAATAAAGTTTCTATCTATCCTGCATACTACACTAAACTTAATATCTATCTATCCATTCGTTAAGAGAGGCGTTTACTGTACGACGCACACAGGAAGCAAAAATGTTAGATTTGAATACACAGGGGAAGTCTCCACTATCAAGATCCAGACAGAAGCGATCAACAAGGCCCATAGGATCATGGGTTATATAGCGCCCTGAGGCGTGGAGTCATATAACACACCAGCGCAGCTCCACCTGTAGCACCGCATGCAGTTTTTTGCCTCCATATTTCAAAAAAGACAAAGCAGCTCCAGAGAAAGTCCAGCGGTTAAAAGCAGGGCTGACTTTGGGCCCGAGAGGTCGGAGCTACGAGGAGAGACACAAGACGTTAAACGTTTTCAGTTGAAGCAAACAGAGATTAGCAGACAGTTTGAAGCATTTAAAATTATGAAAGGGATGAGTGCAGTGATCCCAGTTGTTACTTTACAATAAATGATGTCGTATTCCCTGCTCCGTGTTCCAGTCAGTGCTCACTATCACCACTTTACCAGATTTCACCATTCTTTCTTTGCCCACATTGCACATTTCCCTCACTCACTGGACTGGTTTTCTCTACGTGAGCTTCATACTTCACTACTGCAAGTGTGGCCGTTAGATGTATGGCAACTAACAGCCATTCGATCACAGCAGGATGCCGAATCGATTTTCCAGTACTAGTTTTACAACCCCTTCGTTTCCACAATGTGCCAAGGTCATGGCAGACCCTGAAAGCATACCTAGAATCGGTATAAAGAGTCACTTCTTTGTCTTTGAACAGTTGGCAAGCACGTATGAGGGCATGCAATTCAGCAGCCTGTGACAAGAGATTGGACTTTAGTCTCCCTGCTTCCAGCAGATACATATCCTGGATGACTGCATAACCAGTGGATGGGCTTCAATCATCCAATCTTAAGGAACAAACACCAACAAACTCTGTTGCGTCTCCTTCTAGAGGTGTTTCTTTTAAACCATTGGTGACTGCTAGTATTTCTTGCACACAATCATGTGGCTCTCCATCGATTTCCATTGGCAGGAGAATCACAGGGTTCAATGTGTTCTATCGTGTGAGTGTAACGTTAGCAAGGCAAAGCGACACGTTTTGAGAAGGAGTTGCCCGAACAGCTGTCACATGAGATGATCTCGCCTGTACGAAGATGGAATGCATGAGGCACCTGAACATTCACCTGACACATTTCAAGGTAGAAAAGTTCTTATCTGCTGCTCCTATACACAATAATCATCTTTTTCCACCTACTTACAGAAAACTGTAGAGATTAAGACACTTGGGGCGCTTCAAATGACCAATGACGCTACAAATCTAATTTTCCAGCTACGCTCTTTTTTCAATACGCAAAACAGATATTTTGTTCAAAGAAACCCACCCAACTTTCCACATCTCACAACCCTATCTATGCCTGAGGATATACTGGACTGCTTAGTCCTGCTGAGCGCGATTTAAAAATATATGACAAATACTTTAAAGAAGCCACCCTTCAATAATCCTTAGGGACGAGTCAAAGGGACTTTTCAATTAGTATCTCAGAAAAAGAGTGGAACTCGGCCATACCATCGAATACAGTCCGGTCTATACGAGCCAAGCATCCCATAACTCAACTTAAGGTCTTTCATGGATCACATTTATCTCGTTTAAATGGTCTAAAAAGGTACCCAGGGCAAGAGGCACAGCCTGTGAGAGGTGCCAACTCATGCCAGCATCACTAAGCCAGATGTCTTGGGAACGCACTAAATGAACACCATTTACGACAAAAAAAAGTTTCCATACTTCTCAGGCAGGCTTGGCATTACAATCATCTCTAATCGAGTAACGGTAATTGTCTGGTGTACAATATCAAGTGTGGAGGGAGAAATACAATATGACGCAATTTATTTGTTGTGTAGCCCAAAATCACACAAGTAGGGCCGCAATGGACTTTAACAGACCCTGCCTTATGACAGCCCCCCAACCTCGACTCTCTAAGAAGACAAGGAAAACCCTTGAAGGGAAAAAAATGGAAGAAACCCCAGGAAAGGCAGTTCAAAGAGAGACCCCTTTACAGGTAGGTTGGGCGTGCAAAAAAAAAGGGGGTCAATACAACACAATAGACAGAACAGAACACAAGGCATCCTCAACACAATACAATAGGACAATAGAAAGATTACAAGGACAGAATAGGACAATAGAAAGATTACAAGGACAGAGCAGAACTCAACGTTCGATGATCTTCTTATGTGGCGCTGCTGCCTCGCAGTTAGGAGACCCGGCGGGGATCACCTGGTGGAGTCTGCATGTTCTCCCCGTGTCTGCGTGGGTTTCCTCCCACACTCCAAAGACATGCAGGTCCTAAATTGTCCCTAGTGTGCGCCCTGCCCAGGGTTCGTTTCCTGCCTGGCACCCTGCGTTGGCTGGGATTGGTTCCAGCAGACCCCCCGTGACCCTGTAGTTAGGATACAGCGGGTTAGATGATGGATGGATGATCTTCTTATATAATACTGTGGCTGTTCGTTTGTCTGTCTAGGATTTTAAATCATCTGCAGCTTGACTGACCTGAAATTTGGTACACAAATACTACGTGACGTCTGCTATCTGCTTTCAGGGTGATGACTGACCTCCAAGGTTATTCCTCTTTTTATTTTCATTTTAATTTTATTGTTGAATAAACTCTCGGCAGCGGGCAGCAGGGTGGTACATGTGTACGGGCGCCGTTCTCATCCCCACCACCTTCACCGTCACTTCCCCTACCTCTTCATATCTTAAACCATTCTTGAGGCAGATTGAAGACTTAAGTGCCAGCTTAAGTGAAAAATTAAAGGAAAACGTACAACGTAATTGCAACACAAACACCGACTTGAGCAGTTTTAACACGAAAAGATGACGACGGAAGACGAGAAGAAGCGGGCCGTTAAGAGTGGCGAGAAGAGGAGCAGCTCAGGAAACATCAAGCGCATCAACCTCTGAGCAAACAAATGCTAAAATGTACAGAGAAAGAAAGAGGAGGAAGACTAGGAATGGTCAAGTCAAGTGCAGTGCGCCATCACTGGTATCACATAATACAATTTGGATAAATCAGAAGAATACACAAGAGACCTGACAAACAAGAGGAGACCATTCAGTCCATCAAGCCCACTGGTTTAGCTAAGAGCTAAGCTGTGCCAACTCGATGACAATAACCTGCAGTATGGCACAATATGGGCAAGGAAATCCAACCCACCTTTTAGAAGTGAGTGGGTAAGCGACATTCTGTATTATCTACAATTAGAGACAAATCAAACTCTCGGTCGAGACCGATTCAGACGAGATTAGTTTCACACCAAGAGGTGGCGCTGAAGCACCTCTGGAACTGCAGTCCCGTCCAAATCACTCAAATGACGGACATTGCAGTGAGACGTCTCGGCGAGTTTTACCCGATACAGTTTTACAAAATGGCAAAAGGCTCGGTGATCCTTACTGAGACGTCCAGAAAAAGTCAGACATGAGTAATTCTGATGGGACTCAAATTATCGAGGTCTTCCAGTCATGATAATCACCCCTGGTGTAAAACTAATCCCATCCGACTGAAGACATGGCCAAAACATTTGAAAGCAGGGCCAGAATTCACTAATATTACTTTAGAATAAGCGTGCTAGGCCTGAAACGGACTCTTTTACGCTATTCATTGTTCTGTGACACTTCAAACGTTAGATTGTCTTTTTTTTTTGCACAATTCTCTCTTTCTTCCCCTCTCTGTATTTTTAGTTTCCTCTGTTTTTACAGGATTGATTCTCAAGTGAATGTTTGCGTCTGTCACGCTGTTATTATTGACTTGATTTGTCCTTTGTGATTTGATAAACTTCATTAACAATAAGTTGTATTTATGTAGCGCCATTCATACACTCAAGGACACTTTACAATCCACTAAACACATTAACAAGACCCTAGAAATTACATACAAGAAAATGAATACTACTCACTGAAGAGATGTGTTTTTAACAGGATTTGGAAATGAGTAAATGATTTTTCCTCATGAAGGCCGAGAGGAAGAGCATTCCAGATTTTAGGGGCTGTCACACTGAAACCTCTGAAAGAAAAAAAGTCCCCCAAGTCTTATCACATGACCTCAGAGGTCACAGCACAGAGTCGGCCATCATACGGCACCACTGGAGTCACTTTCACGTTACGGACCCAAAGGAGGAGACAGGACCCCCTCAGGCAGTAATGGGAGTCGAACCGGCTCAGTTGACAGTAAAGTACAAAAAAAAATAAAATAAAATGACATTCTGCAACGAGAACACAGGGACACGACTGGAAACTTAAAGGGAAGATTTGGCACACGTTTTGAAGTTTTTCTTCATTCAAAGAACGACAGCCGCGTGTGATAAAGAGCAAGTAGTGTGGTGGAAAGTAGCACTGTAGGGACTTCCACTTGATGGCACTTTGGACGATCGCAGTGTCAGGTGAGCTTGTTGGGTTGAACGGGCCGACCTTGTCACAATTCTCTTAACATTCTACAGGGCCATTCAAAAAGATTCACCCAAATTCAAAAGGATTTATTTCACTTGTACATTGTGACAGAACAATGCAGTAAATTGTAAATGGTTTAGGTGAGCATACCGTTGATGTTTCTAGTTGTTTAACTGTGTCTTATTTATTTATTGTTTGTTTGTTCGATGTCCTCGAGTTCTCAGAAAGGCACCTTGTATAAATTAAATGTATTACTATTATTACAGTTTTATTGTTATTTTACAAGTGCTCAACATGACCCCTCCAGCTGTATGGATAACATCAAATTTAAATCCCGCACTGGAGTGAGCGTGTCGGGTGTCACTGTACTCGGGATTCTTTCAATGCGATTTCGGAGATCATCCAGTGTTGTTGGGAGTGGCGACAGTCAGAAACTTTGTGAGCCCCTCTTTAAATTAGTATGCGATTGGTTCCTTGGTGTCTCAGGGTTATAGAAATACGGCACTCTTTTTGAATCACCCCGTAAGATTAATGAACCTCATTATTTAACTCCTACAGCTTTGCTGGTCATCTCATTCAGCCACACCACATTCAAAACGTGTTGTTGACTTCAGAAGCTTAACGGTTTAACAGACTTTCACTTTTTGTTTGTTTCAAATATTTTATTGAAACAGATTTTGTATGATGGGAATCATCTCAGCTTGTTAGGCCTGTTGTAATTATTTATTGGAAAAGTGAAACAAGAATTCCTAACACAAAAAAGGAAAGTCAATTAAAAGAAGGCAAAGGCCGTATGTTCAACAAGACCAAAGAAGAAAGCGCCACTGCGGACATCGAGGACCTCAATTTGACGTCCCCTGCTTTAACACGTCTAAATGGAGGATTCTGCGTGTCCAGTTCGTGTCCTTTTTGTCGCGCCATTCTACACCCTCGTCGATGCCCTTTTTGTAAACTGAAATAGCGGGGGCTCTCCCTCGTGGTCGAACTTCTTGTAATAAAAGGGCCAGTCACTTCAGCTATAACGGAGTGATAGTGCCCGCTGTTTTGTTGAATTCGTGCCCTTTAGCACCACTGCCGCCTCCCCTCCGTTGGTGGCGCCCCGACAGTCGCCCTGCCCGCTGCAGCTGCTCGCATTCTCATGGCGCATGTCAAACTCCTGTTCTTTCCTGACAGTTCGTTTTGCGCTCCCTTACCTGCACCATTCCAAGTTCACCTTCTATCCTGGAGCTAAGACGCGGGTTTACTTCAGCGAGTCACTGGGCACGTAGCGCGTATCTAAAGGGGTCAACTGCGTGCACATTTTAGTTGCCGACTAGCGAACACATGCGCCCCTAAAGTGCCTGTGCCTGCACCTGCTCAGCTGACTAACGTATTTCTTACGTCAACGTACCTGCACCGCGGTGATCTTCTCAGCGATGCCCGCCTCTTTTCGCTCTTTCAAGTTCTTCTCCTGTCGTGGAGCTCCAGAAAACGTACTCTGTCCCCGACACTTCCTCCCTAGAACTTGCAGGCCCCCCGTCAGCCCCCGCCGAAGACCTGAGACGTTGCACGCTTTTACGGCCCGTAAAACCATCGCCTTCAGTGGCCACCAAACACCACTCAACGAAACGACTCACAAAATGCATCGAAACTCCCCACAAGAGTTTATACGGGATGAGAGAGGGAGCAGCCGCGTCCTGCGCCTCCCACACGAGCCAATGACGGGGAGGCTTGTGGGTGGGTGGGGCAAATCTAGCCAATGGCTGCGTTCCGGAGTAGCTGCACGGAATCATGGATCTCGTAGTTTTGCGAGCGTTTCCGCAGGTTTTTGTAAAGGGTCAAATGTGCGAAAATTCAGTTAGTCATTTTCTAACCCGCTTAGTCCTAAACAGGGTCGCGGGGCGAAAGTTCAAAGTCAAATACGTATTAAAATGCAGACACACAGCCCAGAACTACTTTTATTTCTCTTTTGTTCAGAATCTCAGTAATTGCTACACATGCTTATTAAATATGTGATAATACATACACTTATAAACAAGTGCTTGTTAAACATATTTTTACTAGCAGAATACCCGCGCTTCGCAGCGGAGAAGTAGTGTGTTAAAGAAGGTACGAAAAAGAAAAGGAAACATTTTAAAAATAATATAACATGATTGTCAAAGTAATTGTTTTGTGTATTTGGTTGCAGCGTCACGAAGTTGTTTTCGTAGCTGCATCAGAAAATGTACCACAACGTCTGACATGCCTCCTTTTACTGTTTTCTCACAGCTTGGATTGCTGCTGTCATATATATACACACACACACACACACACACACATACATACATATATATATAATATACATATATATATATACACATACATATCTTCATATCTACATATCTATATACATATCTACATATACACATATATATATATATATACATACCTATCTACATCATATATACACGCACATACATACATACATACACACACACAAATTATATATGTGTGTATGTATGTACAGTATGTATGTATGTGTGTGTGTGTGTGTGTGTGTATATATATATATATATATAATGTAGATAGGTGTGTGTGTGTATATATATATATATATATATATATATATATACATACATACATATATATACACATACATATACTTGTGTGTATGTTTGTATGTGTCTATATGTGTGTGTATAGCTTTGGTCACTGAGTGCAAGGGAAAATAATAAAATATAGTCTATAAGTTATTAAACAGTAAAACATTACGTTTTAAGAAGTACAGGTACATTGAGCACTACTGGAGTGGTTGCGGGTAAACTACATTTTAAAGACTGTGTAACACAACAGGTAAGTAACTAACAGCAGCTAAAATGTATATGGATCATCTCTCAGTAGTTGATCCCTTTTGAAAGGCGCTACACGACGGCTGTGGTATAGAAATTACATTTTCTATGTGAACGTTCAAATTTGTGCCTCTGGTAATGTGCCTTACCGCATTTAAAGAAAATTAGTTTTGTGTCCTCTGCAGTGTTAAGAGAGAAAGGCTTTGGTTTGGGATAAAAGGAAAAAGGTGTAAAGAAAGGAAAGTTGCCTTTTTCTTTTATATAGTATAGAGATGTGTTCGCTGACGTTATGATCGCCTTTTGGGACAGTCGCGGTGGGTCTTGTGTAGACTGGTGAGACGTCCCGCCATTAATCTCTGTGATGGCACTGTCAGTCCTCCACTCCTGTGCGTGTCTTCATAATCCGAGCTGAGGACCTCATAATCGTATACGTGCAAAAGAAAGTGTGAATCGCCTTAATATTATTTTGCCGTGGTGTAGAAAAGGGGTCCGTGTTTGCACTTGTCTGGGCTATAGCGCAGGGGAGGATGAAAAAAATTAAAAGTGCTCACTTTGACTTAAGGCAGAAGCGCAGTTAGCGTCTCAAAGGCCGGCACAGCTATGCACGCGCTGGCTGCTCGACTTTTGCTGGGCAGGAGACCCAGTTTTGCAGACACGTTCATGATATCAAAAGTCTCAGTGCTCTTTGGAGGTCATTCATATATTATATATATAGCAAAATACCCGCCTACTGGCAGGAGAAGTAGTGTGTTAAAGAAGTAATGAAAAGAAAAGGAAACATTTTAATAATAACGTAACATGATTGACATTGTCATGAGTGTTGCTGTCATATATATGCCTGCCTAAATAAGTCACCCTCGCTTTGCTCTTACTTTATTTACCGTTCATTTAATCATGGCTATTGGCGGAAAAATTATAAAATGGAAGGAGGATGGCTTTACCAAAACAATTATTGATGGCGAATCGATTATTCATAAAGCTTGAATTGGTGATCTGTTTTTCTGTGTTAACCTCATATTTTTCATACTTCTTCTCAAACTAAGGTGGTGCGAGGGTAAAATGAATCGGGATGCTGATCAATGTAATCGGTGTACCAGGAAATCATGCATTGACAAAAGCTCCCTTTGCTTGTAATGCAAAGTGTGATTAAATGCATTATTTTTAACGCGTTATGGAGCACATGCATCGAAGCTTCTCAGCTGTGCTTGTGCTAAGAAAAGGAAAGATTTTAAAAATAACGTAACACGATTGTCAATGTGACCTTTTGTAAGTAGTGCCTGGAGGATTCAGTGTGGAGAAACTCTATAGAGACAGCGTGTGTATTAACTTGTGGATTTTTCTGTGAGTATTTGGTGGCAGTCTGACGGTTGTTGCGAAGACACGTTAGCGAGCTCAGCTCAGACCGAAATGAGATGAATGGGAGGGAGATGATGACGTGACTCCCCACCGCCTTAACTGTCAATCCCCACAAACACAGTCTCGGAATTTGCATAAGCACACCCCTTCACCTACAATTTTAACTTAGTTACAAAGTGATCAAAACTCGCTTATATCCTCGTCCTCTCATTAAACTTGTATCCCGCATTACCTGTGGGCATGTGAAACGCCAGCGGCAGCCTGCCTATGAACTTAATTTAAAGTTTAGGTTTACACGTTGCTTTCTTTCCGAGGTAGCAACACTCATGAATATGGTAGTATATGTCACTCGCTCGCTTCTTATTGTTTCGCTGCCTTCTCAATTATATAATGCATGTTTTCTTAAGCGCTTTTTGGAGGTCTTCCTGGTTTTCTACGCACTGCGTTGACAGTCAGTTCACGTGATTACGTGAGAGGCGTGATGATGTCACACGAAACTCCGCCCCCCCACGTCATTCCAGCTCAACTCCATTACAGTTAATGGAGAAAAATACCTTCCAGTTATGACCATTAGGCGTAGAATTTCGAAATGAAACCTGCCCAACTTTTGTAAGTAAGCTGTAAGGAATGAGCCTGCCAAATTTCAGCCTTCTACCTACACGGGAAGTTGGAGAATTAGTGATGAGTGAGTGAGTGAGTGAGGGCTTTGCCTTTTATTAGTATAGATAATTGCAGACACAAACACACCCTAAGGTGGGTCCTGGGCAATTGGGCAGAACGCAGCTAGCTTCTTGTAAATTAAGAAATTGAGAGGGGAATGGTTGTGAGCAGAGAGAGATGAGCCAGCCACAGTGGTCTACCTAAGAAGATCACTTACATTGATTTTTACATCCCCTTTAGAAGTCTTAACTGGTGGAAAACTACAAGCTGTAAAATGAATGCCTCCACTTCAAGCCTCATTTCTTAGATTGCCTATTATATCTACTACATAATAAAAAGCTAAGGTCTGTGTGTGTGTGTCAGATCTCTACAAGCAATCTGATTGGTTAGTTTGGCTTTTGACTAATTGGTCAGTTTGGTTTTGGTGATGCCATCAAAGGAGGAAGTGCATGTGTATGACACAATGGGAGGAGTAAAGGCATAGGAGGCACACTGAGAGTCGCCTTCAAAGACGGGAAGCATAGGAGCGGACATTAGGTGAGCAAGGCACCTCGAAATGACAGAGTAGCAGTTTCTATGGGAACACGCTCGAGAAAGGAAGCACCGGTCAAGAGACGTTCAGACACACAAGAATACAGAGGAAGGTACACACAGGGCAAAAGATAGAAAATGTTTTAAATGTATTCTTTACTTGTCTTTGACAGATAACGTTGCAAGTATATCGATATACAAACACACACACACACACACACATACAACATACACTGTGTATACATATTGTCAGGCACACACACCTAAGGGGCTGTCACAAGATAAATAATAACGCTCCAAGCTGATAGGGGGCGCTGTAGCCAACACATTCCCCTATTTCATCTGCAGTGCTGAGAGACTTCAGCCAGAAGTCACATGACTTGACTTCCTCTTCATTCTGGCAAGCTCCGCCCCTTCTGGGCTGCCTCTATTTAAACAAGACAGCCACCAGAAGTGGGCATTCAGTTTGAACCCATGTCTGACGGAGATGGAGCGCCTGCTCAGGACTAAGCTATTCTAGACAAAACCTTTTTTTTGTTTCATGACAGACTCAGTCAATCGAATTCTTGGTTGTCTTTACTGTTGGGCCTTCAAATGAATAGGGTTTGCCAGGGTGGTACCCCAATTCATTGTGCGGTTTCATTATTATTTTTACAATATATAAACAGAGACAAAGCGAGGGAGTGAGATGCACTATAGGACCCCATTTCTGACAGAATGGAGATGCACTATAGGACCCCATTTCTGACAGAATGGCCTATGGTCATGTTGGTGGTCCACTGTCGTCATCGTCGTCAGCAACAGCAGCCACTCTTCCAAGTGTTCCTCATGTGACAATAGGACCACCACTGACCCCAGAAGTGATTCAGGGCATGGATGGTGTTTCCTGATCTTGTGGCACAGAGACAATCATAAATGTAATAAATTAAAATAATAAACTGTGTCTCAATAAGAAGATGTCACCTGCTAATGTGATTGGCTCACAGGCCGAGGCTCATTCCTTAAATTCTGAACTTCCCTTTGGCATTAGCAATAAAACCAGTGGGTGACAAAGTCTCATCGATCGAGGGGTGTAGTGAAGTTCAACAGAAAACATGACAGGATACATCGCTGGTCAGGGGGCAGCAGTCCATAGCAAAGTACACCCCCCATATGATGAGAGTCCTGGGGGTCCACACACTGTGCCCAGTAAGTGAACAGATCAAGACGCCGGAGCCCAAACCTCTCAAATCCAGCAAGGGCGCCACCTGGCTGTTGATGATGTACCAGCAGCCTTAAAGTGAAAAAAGGTACAACCACATGAACGTCAGTCAGTGGAGCTGGCAGCGCTTCTTATTCTGTCTCAGTTGTATAGTGCCTTTTATATCTGTTATTTAGGCCTTTTAAAATTATACATCTAGCTCTTAAATGGCGTCTTTTATATTTACAGTATCTATTATGCAGACCCTTTCACATCTTCACATTGTAAGAGATGAAACCAACACAGAAAAAAAAAGGTCTGGGGCACATATAATGAAAAATAAACCAAGAAAAAGGATCTTTTAACAAAGACTTCCGCAACGTCTCTTTAGACACGAGCCCAATACAGAACTGAGGTCCAGGCAGGAAGGTGGGTGTCCAGGAGGATGGACAACGGAAATGACGTTCTCTGCGGAGTGGCCGTTAGTCTTCTGTTCTGCAGAGAGAGGAAGAGAGAGAGAAGGCATTAGAACACAGCACCATCTCCTGGTTTGGTGGGCAACTGCCATCACCAGAGCCCTGAGGCTCCCAA
This sequence comes from Polypterus senegalus, assembly GCF_016835505.1. NCBI lineage: Eukaryota > Metazoa > Chordata > Cladistia > Polypteriformes > Polypteridae > Polypterus > Polypterus senegalus. The sequence continues at coordinate 304,714,943 of NC_053156.1, forward strand.
GGACACACGTATGACAACATCTACTGTATGTCTCTCTCTGTGCCTTGTACATAAATATTAATGTCACTACAATAGATATCTCACTCGTATATAGTGCCTTTCACATCTATCTATTCATCTGTCTGTTATAAAGTGCCTTTTATATCTGTTAGATTATTATATCTGCCTAAAAATAGAATATCATTAATATAATATTTTTATATCTATATTTCGTTGTTATATAATGCCTTTTAGATCTACTCTGTCTTTTACATTGTCCGTTTTATCTCTCTCTCTCTCTCTCTGTTATATAGCGTCTTTTATCATGTCTGTCTTGTAATGTCTTTCATATCTATCTCTTGGTTCTATAATGCCTTTTACAAACACCTCTCTCTGTTATATAGCGCCTTTTATCATGTCTGTCTCCCCATCTACCGCTCTCTTCTACAGCAGAGTGCCTGCCATCTCTATCTTGCAGTGCCTTTAACATCCATCTCTCTACTATGATGTACCTTTTATGTCCATCTATGTTATATGGTGCACTTTACATTTAACTCTCTGTTATATAGCGCCTTTCACATCTGTCTGTCTACACAACAAGGTTATTATAGTTTAGCCTTGTTATATTAGTTTTTATTTCTATATTTTTTCTGACCTTACTTGCAAATTCAGTTTAGTTTTAGTTTTCCTTCATCGTGTATTTTTAGTTTTAATTTAGCTCTTATTTCACAAAGACGTTTCTATTTTATTTTTATATCTTTTAGTTTCGGTTTTAGTTTTAGTAAGTATGGCAGGGAGTTCCTGGAGAGTTTAGTTTTGTGTCACAATCAGGCAAACGTGTACACTTAATGGGTGTAGATACGAGTTTAATGTTAGTGGAAGCTTACTACACTACATGGTTTAATCAAAACCAGATACTGACTATGAACAGTTTTATAAAATATTGTAATTTTTAAAATATTTTCTATGTCATTTGTGCTGAACAAATGTGAGCCGACTGTTGCTGCTTTCATCTTCCTTTTATTGCCCAGAATGGGCCGATTTGTAATAAAATTTAGGTGAATTTTAAGGTGTGTTTTTTACTCTAAATGTCTACAGCACACAACATATCCTGCTCCAAGACAATGTGCTTATAATGAATGTCTTCAATATTGCATTCAAAAATCTCAAATACTGGGCTTTGTTATTTTCTACCAGCCATATTGATCTCTGATTCCATCTCAGGCACAAACAATTAATAGACAGAATTTTGCCACTTGTAGGCATGAAAAGATATCAAAAATCAGAAAACAGAATCTACTGTGTGCTGACAGGTATGATCATGAAAATCACCGGGGCTTAGGAAGAACAGGACTTTAGGCTTAAATCAGTGTGCAGATCACACCGAGCTGTATTGAGGGAAACAAAAAAAACAACAAGCATGTAGTGTGAAGGTTAGGGGCCGTGAGACTTGAATAGCCCACCCACCATAAGAACAGTAAACCTTTAATGAGCAGTGCAAGAGCAGGTAATAAGAGTATGGATAGGCACAAAATGACAGAGACACCATCTGAGATTAAGAACAATCTATATGACTTTATCTAAACGTGTTTATCCAGAGCAGGATCGCAGGAAACCTGGAGCCTAACCCAGCAGGTTTGGATGCAAGGCAGGAAAAATCCTTAAAAACCAACCTGTAGTTCGGTAGAGACATTGCCAACTCAGGAATTTTACAGGGGATGTGTCGCCTCGTGGCTAAACGACTTTTTTTTAAAGCAAAAGTGATTGGTCAGCAAGCAATACGCTGATCTTGTATGATGACCTGGTCGGTATCTCGATCAGCGCCCTTTTATTTTCAAAGAAGATTTCTCCTGTGCAGAGTGGCAAGTAAATTATTGTCAACAGAACGCAGGCACCCGAGAAACAAACGGAAACGTTACTCACTCGTGATTTTTCTCACCGTACGGTTAAAGGTTTTGTTGAGCTGGGATTTGAATGACATCTCGATATACAACAAGCGCAAAGAAAGGCGGCCCAGTAAATTGCTTTCTACTTCACCCGCTTTATGTGCCCGTCGTCAGCTCGCTCTGTCACCGCCAATGCTGTGTGGGCAGCCGCCGTTCACTGGATGAAGATGTGCAGGTGGTTTGTGGTGGACGACTTTCTGTTTTAGAGTTAAAAGTTACAAGCGTTAAATAATGGCAAGAATATTCATTCAAAAATGAAAACTTAAAATATTATAGTAAACTATTATTTTATTTTAGTTAGTCTTTCCAGCTACTTTAATAGATCCGTTTAGTTTTAGATTTCAGTTTTGTTAATTATTTTATTTCAGTTTATGAAAATGTTTTTGCAACCACACAGTTTCAGTTTTGATTTTAGTTTTTGTTAACTATGTGGCACGCGGCTGGGGGTGGTGCCCAGCCGGGGCGCCCAGGAGGACCGGAGGAGGGCTTGTGCTCCTTGGGGTGAGTCGCTCCCGCGGCACACGTGTGGGTTCTGCTGCTGCGCCGGGCCGTCCACAGACTGATTTTTAATACAGGTCCCGGTCCAACTGGACGGGACCAGAATCCTGCCGACTACGCCATTGTGGGAAACAGCCCGGACACAGACAGACGGACATCATTTTAAAGTCCAACACACATTTATAAAGTGCACAACCCAGTGCCGCAGCACCAATCACCCCCAAAGTCCAGGCCTCTTTTCACACTGCCTTTCCTCTCCCAGACCTCGTCCTCTTCCACCCAACTCCAGCCCTGAATGAAGGGAGGCGGCCCCTTTTATGTCCCCCCAGATGTAATCCAGGTGTACTCCGCCAATCTTCCACCGACACGCCCCAGTGTGGCAGACTGTATCCCCGGAAGCACTCCAGGTGTCCCTGCTCCTCTTCCCCCTAGCACTATCCTAATGTGGTGGAAGTGCTAAGGTCCAGGGCTCTCCAGGCACTGGGGTGACCCCTGGTGGTGACCACGGGCCCGTGCAGGGTTGAGCTTCCCCCATAGCAACCAGGGCGGTCGCCCCCTTGTGGTCTGGAGGAGGCACAAGCCCTCCTCCGGTCCTCCTGGGCGTCCCGGCTGGGTACCACCCCCAGCCGTGTGCTACAACTATAATAACCCTGCTACACAATGCATTTTTAAATAAGCCCCCCAGCTACTGGTTAGCACATTTGACTGTTTGATGTCCTGAGATTTCTCACGTAAGGACGACAGGCGCTCTCAGGCCTGGCAGTTCTACCCACTCGTGGTGGCACCAGAGAGTGCTGAGCAACATGCAACAGGAGTATGCCTGGGCCATGGGCCCAAAAAGACCCCTCCAAGCCTATAAAGGGTCTTCTTGGCATCCCAAAGACAGAGAAGGCAACGAGACACTACACGGCATCTTTTCTGGCGCCTGTGAGATTTCCTACTCGTGGCCCAACACCATGTGAGCACCTCCAGTGGGCTGCAGGCCCCTCACCAAAGACTCCAAGGCCACCCGAGCCGTCTTCCTCAGAAGTCACTGTCCACAGAGCTGGCCAGGCTCTTAGCGGGTCACTGGCCCTGCCGGAGCTCCAGATGTAAAAGACAGCAGTAGGCTGAAGCTGCACTGGAACAACACCTTGGGATGGAGTTTATTACTGAAAGGAATTGTGAAAAACGGAAACAAATCCAAATTCAACAGAAGCAAACATAAGGCATTGAAGGGTAAAACTCTGAGGTGGGTCTGACGACTTCATAATCCCACCTTGAGAATGAAGACCGACCTCCATAAACTAAAACCAGAACAACACCAAAACCCTCCAGACATGCGAGAGGCGGTGAAAAAGCTGCTAGGCCATCACAAAGGAAGAGCAAAGCAACTGGAGCGGCAGAGCAAGAAAGAATCCGACAGCTCAACTGGAAAGCACACGGCATCGGAGAAAAAGCCAGCCGTCTACAGCTCTTTATTAATTGAGCACGCATCTTTATTTCATGAGGATGATGCAACAGAAAGTAACTTTACCAGGAGTAAAGCAGCTGGAAGAACAAGAAAAAAAAAGGGGATCAGGTCGTCTGTCAAGCCTCACAGAAAATAATTAGGAGGTCTGTGCTCATTGTGGGCAGCACAGTGGCACAGCAGTTAGCGCTGCTACTTCAGGGTCCTGCTTTAGATGCAATACAATACAACACGGGTGTCAAACTCCGATCCTGGAGGACCGCAGTGGCTGCAAGTTTTCAATTCTAACCTTTCTCTTCATTAGTGGCCAGTTTTTGCTACTAAGTAACTTCTTTTACCTTCGTTTTAATCGACTTGACTCAGGGCCCTTAGTTGCCTCTTTTTCCTTAACTAGCAGCTAAACAATAATGAGACACAAAACGAGCCGCCACACGACCAGCTCACCTGTGCCCGTCACACAATATCTGAAAATAAAGAAAAGTGAAGGTCTCAGTGAGGCTGTGTGGTGTTATGGGTCCACAGCTCGTGGAGAAAAGGCCATTGATTTTAAATAAATAATCACCGCACCCGAGGCGGCTTCGTGAGGGGGCGTTGTGCGCAGCGGGGCAGTCGTCGATGTGGGCGTTTCTCACCGTGTGCACAGGTGAGGAACTGCCCACATTCGTGATTGCTCCCGTGGCTAATGCTGCAGCTGTGATGGCCCCTCACGTTTTTAAAAGAAGCGCAAGTCGGTTGGGGAGAAAGAGAGAGAATCGATTAGAGGAGAAAGAAACGTTCGATTGGAGAGAAAGAAACGTTCGGAGAGAGAGAATCGATTGGAGAGAAAGGAAAGGAGAGGACGGAGGTTACAGGGAGCGTGGAAGCAAGCGGTGCAGGAGAGAGACGGACACGCGGAGCGTGTGGTGAGCGCGCGATCGAGCGCTCGTGGGCAGCTGCGAGGAAGCTGGGTGTTAGGCCGACACCCAGGTGTTTGTGTAGATGTCGCTCCCGCTGAGCGATCTGGTAGCGGGAGTGACAAGGTGAAAGCGACGGGCCGCAGAGAGGCCATGGAAAAGGCAGCGGAAGTCGGGAGACTTGGTGATGGAATCCCCAACGTGGGCGACCTGGCCGTTGGTTGGAAACCAAGTTCTCCGGGACTGGGATGAGTGCCAGACCGAAGCCAGGGATCGGGAGGTCTCCAGTCTCGAGCGTGTGATGTAGGAGGGCAGCTGCAGAGAGCGTCTTGCCTGCTGCTAAGCCCGTACGGGATAAGCAGGTGAGACGCATACAGAAAAGAAGCACCAAGCTTATTTGTTGTTGTTTTTAAAGACAGCTTCCTGATCATTTTAACCTCTCGATTTTAAGGATTGTTTTTTCTATTAAGTTTTAACCTCCACGTGTTCTTTTTATGGATTATTTATCAATGAAGTACTGCACTATTTATGGAACACTGTTTTTGTTTTGTTGATTCTAAATAAAAGCACTTTTGCACTTTTTACCTTCCCCTTGCTCAGATGCTTAATTTGCCTCCATTGACTAGCTCACTCGGCAACATTATCGACGGTGTTGGGTTCATGTGCTTCCAATATCAAAGGGAGTGTGGAGCCTGAACCCACATCGTCACAGGCTGACCAACACATTGACGGCGTTATTCGATAAAACAGAAAAATCAACAGTTTTGGAAACGTCTGCTGTGCCAGAATGAGAGCGGCAACAAGCCGGGGAATTAAAGAACGGCTTTAATTAACAGCAAGAATGGGCTTCTCATTAAGAGAGTGCTTGGAGTTTGACATCCCAGTTTAGCTGGTCATCCGTCAGCTCGTTTCACTTCTCATTTCTGTTTGGCTGTCATTTAATGAAGAAAGGGATACGTTCAGAGGACTGAAACCTTGAAAACAGGGCTAGTAAAATGAAGGGAAAAGGAGTTAATTAGCAGTAAAAAACGGCTCGCTAATTAGGAAAATGGTTACAATCAAAACCTGCAGCCACTGCGGCCCTCCAGGCCCGGAGTTTGACACCCCTGCGATACGATACAATTTATTTTCGTGTAGCTCCAAAATCACACAAGGAGGGCCGCAATGGGTCTTAACGGGCCCTGTCTTTTGACAGCCCCCCCCCCAGCATTGACTCTCTAAGACAACAAGAAAAAAACTCCCAGGAAAAAGCCCCTCGACTTCCGGGCGTATTCATTTTCAACTTTGCAACAGCGCCACCTGATGTTCGGTTTGGGCCTAATCCAGTGTTTCTCAACCCATTTTGTGACGCGACCCCATTTAGGCGTCTCTGTGACCCACTGGGGGTGGGGATCGAGTACAATCATTGGAGCAGCGACCAGTCACGCCCACTTGTGACCCACCGGCGGCGGCCCACGACCTACAGACACTGCAGTTATGGAAATCGAAGCTTCATGTTACCACTCCTGTAATTCCCTCTAAGAACTCATTAAAAGGGGCTGAGGAAGCAAAGGAAAGCCATTTAATGGCCGGCCGTTTGGACCATGCAAAGTCAAAGCAAGTGGACAACTGGGACTGGGCAGGGAGAACTGTGGCAGAGGGTGTGACACATCCGAGATGAAGAGGGGAGGACCAGGAGATGGGACATGCAAAGATCAAACCCAGGAAATCGGGCCGGACTCTCATCAAATCCAAACACAAAATGACAGAATCAAAGCTTATTAAATGCAAAATCAAAAGGAAACCCGAGAAAGTCTTTTTAATAAGAGTATTTCTTATCTGCCAGCCTTGGACGGGAAATGGCTGCTGGGCATGGCACAGGGGGTGTGACTCCCGAAGACTTGTGTCACAACAACATCCATCCATCCATTTACTAACCCGCTGAATCCGAACACAGGGTCACGGGGGTCTGCTGGAGCCAATCCCAGCCAACAAAGGGCACAAGGCAGGAACCAATCCCAGGCAGGGTGCCAACCCACCGCAGGGCACACACACACACACACACCAAGCACACACTAGGGCCAATTTAGAATCGCCAATCCACCTCACCTGCATGTCTTTGGACTGTGGGAGGAAACCCACGCAGACACGGGGGAGGACATTCAAACTCCACGCAGGGAGGACCTGGGAAGCAAACCCAGACGGGTCTCCTAACTGCGAGGCAGCAGCACTACCACTGCGCCACCGTGCCGCCCGTCATAACAACAGTAAAACCAAAATGGCGTCAAAATAATTACAACAACACTGTGAAACAGAACTCTGATCACAAAATAACATGGAACATGGATTCCTTGTCCCCCCGGACATTTTTTTTGCCTCCATCAGGTCTGCAAAGGACAAAAAGGTAAAAAGAGTTATTTCTGCACTCAAAAGGAAAGAAAGTAAAACATCTACCCTTCACTTGGGTCCGCGTTCATAAAGCTGCCCGCCGTACGCACATAAGAGGCTCCAAATGTGCACATGAAACTCGTCAAACGTTGGCATTTCTAAAAGATAACTTGACGGGATGTGTGCCTACGAGACCCTCGGGCAAACAGGGAAGTGCAGCAAACTGGTGAAATGGCAACTGGCATGCATAGTAATGCAGATCATATTATTATTATTAGGTGCATTTACGTGACAAACGCATCACACCTCAGATGTGCCGTATATGATGCACAGTCTGTGTCGGAGTTCCCTTTTCAGAGGGCCAACGCTAAGTATTTGTGCTCAACAACTTCTTTTGGCTTTTCGTGAGTTTAATAATAATATGGTTTATTTATATAGCGTCTTTTTGCTTATAGTGTCCCTTCTCTGGTGCCACTGCCCACCTGCCAAGTAGTTCTGCCCGCCTAAAATAAAGTCATCTCTGATGAAGGATCAAAGGAATCGTGGGGTAGAGGGGTCCTGTCATCGGATTGGCTGACTCAGCTGTGGAATGGCCAATAAGGGGAGGCGGCTTGATGGCCGAGGTCTCCAGGACTCTAAACAAATCCAAATCATATTATGGGATATCACCTCCTGTTGAATTCTGCTCCGTACTTGTAATATTTCTATTGTATTGAGGATGACTTGTGTTCTCTTTTGTGTATTGTCTTGTATTGACCCCCTTATTCTTTTTGACACCCACTGCACGCCCAGCCTACCTGATAAGGGGTCTCTCTTTGAACTGCCTTTCCGGAGGTTTCTTCCATTTTTTCCCTACAAGGGTTTTTTTCGGAAGTTTTTCTTGTCTTCTTAGAGAGTCAAGGCTGGGGGGCTGTCAAAAGGCAGGGCCTGTTAAAGCCCATTGTGGTCCTCCTTCTGTGATTTTGGGCTATATTAAAATAAATCCATCCATTATCCAAACCGCTATATCCTACCTACAGGGTCACAGGGGTCTGCTGGAGCCACTCCGAGCCAACACAGGGCGCAAGGCAGGAACAAACCCCGGGCAGGATGCCAGCCCACCGCAGTATTAAAATAAATGGCACTGTAAATTGGACTCGTAATCCAACAAGAGCACCAAACAAGAATGAAGCTGCGATTGTCAACCGTAAGCCCTGACATTCCATTAACACACAAGTCATCTGTGACGACAAGACAAGAGTGACAAACGTCACAGCTCGGTGGCCTGATGGGCTGTTGGTAGGGACACTGGCTGAACCCTCAGTGTTTCACATGGCCTGAACTAGTCATTGTCACAGCAGTCGTGTCATTACATGTGCCAGGTGACCATGGCTACCCACTCAGACACCGGACCCTCGGAGCACAAAGGAGAGCCAGATACTCTTAGGTGTAGGTGGGGGGGCTGCTCTACCAGCCAATGGCGTTCTGCAGCATCATGATTGCATATGCATGAGTTTAATTAGCATGCTCCATACATGGCTGGTTCAGGACACGTTCACACATACACACATTTACAAGGTGATCAGGAGATTCCATGAAGGTTTGGGGCAGCAAAGTGATCTCCATATCAAATAAAATACAAAACCGATAATAAACGCAGCAATCGTCCTCAGCTGGACTGTCTCAGGATGGCTGGGAAGTGGAGGAGGCGGGTTCAGGTGACTGGGAACCAGGAGTGACATCATTGCTGGCAGGTCTGTCAATCATCCTTCCTGTGGGTATTAAGTGACAGCGCCAACCACTGGCTTGGAGAGCAATTACATTACGTTACATTTAACAGAAATGTGTGTACGGCAGGTTTTATAAATCGGATTTTTTTCGCCGTAAGTATGTTCCCAGTGTTTTGCTTTGCGCTCAAATCCACACACAGTTTTATAAATGAGGCCCCAGGTGTGTCACTGAGACGACGCGTCTCTTACCTTCCGTCGTGTTCAGCGTGGAAGTCTTCATTCTCAGAACCGAATAGGACTACAAACATCCTGGTAGAGAACAATCCGCTGTGTTCACAGTCCTCCTTATGGCGGCCGATTCTGCTTTAATTCCTGTTCTCCTCCTCCTTGATCTGAGGGTGGCCTTTGTCACTTCTTGTCACACCACACCACTCTCCTTAATAGATTATCTTCGATTGGCATTACCCACACTCCTCTAGACTGGTTCAGCTGACCCACCGCTGTCACTTCAGGTGGGCTCTGTCCCTCCTCTTCATTATTGACCTCCTTCCCCTTTTGTAAATCTAACATTAGCGTCCACTCTTCTGCTGCTCTACCTCACCAGCAAACCTTCTGCTTCCTTTCCACCCTAACCCTCGCTTACTGATTGCATAACAGAAGTCAAATCCTGATTTTCTTCAAATGTTCTTCAATTAAATAACGAGTGACAAGACGGAGATTCTCCTCCTCATCTCCTCAAAATCCACATTATCCAAAGCTGATCCTTTTCCTTTGTTACTGAGAGTTCCTCTGTCCTTGACTGTACTTCATCCTTTCAGTCCCACGTCAGTAACTTCTGCCGCTCTGCGTATTTCCACTTGTGTAACGTTAATCGTATTCGCCCCACACCACTGCCATCCTCGTTCATAGCCTGGTCACTTCTCGTCTCCAAATCTCTTTATACTCCTCAACTGGTCCAGAATTCAGCTGCCTGCCCCCCCTCATCATTACAAGACCCCCTCCAGTCACCACATCACTCCCGTCCTGCAGCAGCTTCACTGGCTTCCAGTTCAGGTCCAGATTCTCCTGCTAACTTTTAGGGCTCGCCCCTCCATCTCTGTCCGACCTCCTCCGTGTTGCCATTCCCTCCTGTACCCTCAGATCCACTTGACTGTCCCCTTTGCCCGCCTTACCACCTTGGCATTCAGTTGTTCTCACTACCACCTGAGCTTCGACATATTGAATCATTTTCACTTTCCAATCTAAACTTAAAGCTCTTTTGTTTAAGACGGCTTTTTCTTTTTGATTACAGTCGCTCGGTCGGATTTTAACTTTGGGATTTGACTTTTGTTTCTAATCTGTGTTTCATCTTTTGTTCGATGTCCTTGAGTGTTTAGAAAGGCGCCTACAAATAAGTACAATGTATTATTATCCTTTAAAAGCGAAGCTGCCGACTGCATACGCGTGTTTGACGGTTTCTTACAGACGCTGCAGTCCACAAGACGGTGACTTTAACCTGCGTTTTGTCAAATCAGGAGCTTCTCCCCGGCCACTCTAATACATTCCTGTTTTCATTTTTTGTATATATTGTTAATACTAATAATAATGCATTTTATTTCTATAGCACCTTTCCAATGCTCAAGCTGCCTCACAGAATCTCAGAAAGGACGTTAGGGTATAAATAACGTTGGATACAAAGAATATCCACACAAAACACTAAAAACAGACCAATACAGGCTATACAGAGCGTTACATACAATCAAAGAATGAAAGAAAAGTGTTTTACAAAATGCCAGGGCGCAGCAGTAGCCGTGTTTCAGTGCTGCACTTATCCCACCGGATTGCGTTCATCTTCTGGACCCCCACTTGCGTTTGGCGTTTTTGGACAGGCCGTTTAATCAGCCGTAATTTTAATTGGTTCATTTCCCGCTGCACTGCCCAATCTGACCAATAACTGGAGTGGCGGACACCCGTGAGATGGAAGGATGGTGGAAGGCAGCTCTTCCAAGGCAACGCCTCCCCCAAAACGCCAGATGGCAGCTCCCCTGGAGTGTAGCGGTGCCCTGAAGTCCCGCAGGGCATTCTGGGACTTGGAGTCCGGTTTCTCTGCCCTGTTGGGTGCCGCCAGGGGGAGCTGTGAAAGAACCTGGTGGAGCCATCCATCCCTTACAACCCCAAAGTACTTCCAGGCTGATTAAAGAATTGAGTTCTCCATCTGCCCCGTCACGTGAACCGAAGAGGAGCAGCACCTCTGGGTCGAGGACCACGTAAAGCGAGCCGGAGTCGGGAGGTGGAGGACACAGCTTGCTGGGACGAGTGGAGGAGTTTCTAAATGGGCCTGGTTGTAGTATCATTGATTTATTGGGCGTTCACTGTGGCAGAGGTACTTTGGGCACAAAAACAAAAAGGAAGAAGAAACTTGAACAACTTCGCGGTGTCCGGTCTGCCACCCAGCGTCCACTCTCTTACACTGGGTAGCAGCAGCTGTGACTGACAGGCCGTTGGTCCAATGAGCTGCAGCGATCTGTGAAACTGGCAGGTTTTCAACTGTAAATGAAGGCGGGTGTGCGACGCTTGACTGTCATAGGCTGGAAACAGGAAGAGGCGGTTTTGATAGGCTAAAGGGGCGTGGAAATGCAAATCGACACTTTTAGTCTTTACAAAATGGCACACAATTTTAAAAAAACGGCCCAAAGTGAGGAGTCCCACCTGAAGCATTTTCTTCTCAAATAACGGACTCAGAAATATCTCCACTGGTCATGAGACCCCCCAATCTGGCAACTACTACGTCATAAATGTTCAACATGGTCAGCGCCTGCGTGAAAACATTGTTCATGTGTAGTGCAGGGTGGACTGGGGGCTCCGGGCACCTCCTCAAGCGTTAGGTGGGATGGCATCACATGCCTGCACATCAAGATACTCACTGCCTTTACATTTTATTAGTTCAGAAGCAAATAGTGAAGTCCACACCTCATGTGACTACACGAATATCAACTGTGACGGAATGAGACACGTTACAATAAACACGCCAGTGTGTGTACCCATCAGCCGCCATGGTTGAGGGACTCCTGAACCCCATGACCCCCGTTTAGTCCGGTCCTGAGTGGAGTTCATGTGTTGAGTAGTCAGATCTCCTCTAGGGGGCAGCGCGTGTTCATTCTGATGGAGTTGCATTTCAAAGTTACTTTTAGTATTTGCCCAGTTCTGGGTTTGCTCCTGTCTCGTGCCCTGTGCTGACATTGACAGGCATCTGATGCCCATAACCTTGATGGATAGACGGCATTAGCATTGAACCTCATTCAAGGGCACTTTCTGCTTTGGCCCACCACATCCAACACCATTCTGGAACATGTCATCAACAAAGGTGACTTTAGGTCTTTATCCCCTCCTGAGAGCACTGGTAGAAATAACATGAATGCCAATGTAAGTGAGAAGGCGGCATCATCATGTCAGGCCTCCTGGTGGCACCTCTACTTTTATCCAAAGCAACTTACAAAAGACATCAGCGTAGTGGAGAAAACATCAGGCTGGGGAATAAGAAACTGAACATCAGCAAGCAGGAGGTGAAGAGCTCAGAGCTAAAAGGAGATCAAGGCCGCCCCCTAGTGGGCAGGAGCTGGACGTGCCTACATTATAGCATTAAGATACATTACACATTCACATGTTGTTACTTTTTAATGATATGAAAGGCATATAAGAAAATGATAAGGAAAGGCCTGTTAGGAAGTGCTGTATGAAAGAAAGAAAGAAAGAAAGAAAGAAAGAAAGAAAGAAAGAAAGAAAGAAAGAAAAAGAAAAGACACTGTATTAGATAGATAGATAGATAGATAGATAGATAGATAGATAGATAGATAGATAGATAGATAGATAGAGTGAAAGGCACTATATAATAGATAGATAGATATGAAAGACACTATATGATAGATAGATAGATAGATAGATAGATAGATAGAGTGAAAGGCACTATATAATAGATAGATGATAGCATCCAGAAAGTATTTCCGGCGCTTCATCACTTTTCCCACATTTTGTTTTGTCACAGCCTTATTCCCAAATGGATTAAATTCATTTTTTTCCTCAGAATTCTACACACAACACCCCATAATGACAACGTGAAAAAAGTTTATTTTGCAAATTTATTAAAAATAAAAAAATGGTTCAAAAAGTTCAAAACCCTCAAAATTTACTTAAAAAAAAAACATAATTGACAAAATTTGGCATTGGAATGACAAACACAGATAAAGAGTCCCTCCTTCCCGATTGTACAAACTGCTTCATTTACACACCACTACGTTTGCAGGCTAAAATCCATTTTCTAAAAGTTGGAATCAAGACACCTTTTTGTTTTTACTGTGGCACCAAAGATTTTACCTGCAGTAGATCAATCTCTCTTCGATTATTGATCATTTTTTCTTCCATTTCTGTCTGGCCCAACAAAAGTGACAAATCCTGCTGTTACTCTAACGTCCCTTGAATCACTCGGCACTCCACACATAAACACAGGCTCATTAAAATCCAAATCATCAGAAGTAGAATTAAGAGCAGTTACGAGTGTCTGAATCTGAAAACAACACAGAAGACAATGAGAGACCATCTTTCTAACCTCTCTCTCTCTCTCTTTCTTGTCTCTCTCTCTCCTTCTCTCTCCCTCGCTTGTCACAAACCCGACGATCAATGAGACACACAAATGAGATGACAGTGACGAGCCCATGCAGGACCCTCCCTCCACTGCAGATCCCCAGTCCTCTTATTCAATGGTGGTCTGTACTGACTGCCCAAAGTCTTCCTCAACTGACTCTGATGTCTCCCCTGGTCACACAGTTTATGAAGTTCTTTCCCTTCTTGACCATCCATTTCAAGCGTTTGCAGATCCAGAGTTGCTTTCTGTATTCCATCTTGAGTTTGGATTCTTGAAGTAACTAAAAGGTCATTCAGGAGTGTCCATATTTTTAAATAGTCTTTTAGTTTTTCTTTAACAGCTTGTGGGAAGCCTGGAATGATTAGTCTTAAAATGTTTCCAGCGGTATGCACAGGGCACAGCTTCAAATCCTCCACCACCTTGTTCTGTGTGTCATTAACAGCCCAGCATTCAACATCCATCATTGAGTGGACGGAGAGTCTTTTGGGAGGTAAGCGAGGCTGGCCATTTGTAAAGCCCAAACAGTGTCAGAGAGTTTTCCTAAGGATTTGCTTTCAGCTGTTGCCAGCATCTCAAACGACTCCAATAATATTCTGGAAGACTGGCCAAAAAGAGAAGAGAAACATCCATCAAAAGCTTTTTTTTTTTTTTGTGACTTTGAATATCAATCAGTCCTTCACCACCCTTGTTCTCTTGAAGATATAAAAAAAGGCTCCGTCTTAGCCAGAACTTTCCACTCCTAAAAAAAGTTCAATAATTCCCCCTATACCTTGACAGTATGGCAGAAAGAAGTCTTGCACCAGTAGCCCTCGTCTCTAATTCATACCAAACTGTAACCCTCTGTGATGTCGTGAGTGTCGCCAAGGGTTAAGGACGCCCTCGAAAGCAGACGAGTCTTCTGCGGATGTCGTCCGTCACACTGCGCTTCTTAGACACGACCTGCTCTTCAGCGTTTCGGTGCCTTTAGGGACCTTAAAGTCACCGCCTTGTTCTACGAGTTGCATTTCCGTACCTCCTCTTACACTCTCGATCGTTAACTCGTTTTCGGTCTCACTTTACGTTTACAGCCACGCTGTCCTGACTTGTAGCGATGCTCATCGTCGTCTCCCTTAATAATTTCATCCCCATTTACACTCTCCTGATCAGTTTCATTTTGAGCCAACACTCCATCAGCCTTTGCCTCGCGTTCTTCCTGTTGTGAATCTGATGGATTTTTATCTCCATCTCCTTTTGCTGCTCTTTGTAGCTCAGGTTCACAGGCGACACTCGGGTGGCGGCGAGCGACGTGACCAGTGCTACCACACTGAAAACACTTCATAGGTTCTGACGAAACAAGGACAACATATTCGCAGCCATCAATTTGAAACTTTAGCGCTACGTTTATTTCTTCATTTGGAGTCATTAAGGCTCGTCTACTAAAACACACAACGTGTCTCAGCTGAGGAGCTTTGCACTTCTCTTTATAGGAGACACGAACTGTCCGTCACGATTTAGCTCTTTTTTCCAGGGCGGAGCGGTGCGGTGGGACACATGACAGACTGGTCCTTTTAGCCGGTGGGGCAGGAGGTATTACGGGACTCAGACTGTCATTAATAATAACTCAGCTCTCATTTAAACGATTTACGAGGTCAGCTGCAGCAACAAACGCTACAACCGCACCGCTCTTTCGTGAATCGGAGTGGACATTATCACAGCCGATCACGTTACCAACCGCTAAAACGCACTCCTCTACAGAGCAGGCCATCATTCCGTTGAGGGGCACCCCCGGAAGAGCCCATACTCGGTGTACAGTACAGTAAAAGAGACAGGAAGGAAAATACAGTAAAGATGGACAAACCTTCAAAGTCTCCCGCTCAATCTCCCAGTCCTCCCGTAAAGCGCCGCCCACTCGCCACTCTCGCGAGAAAGGACGCGGCGCGTATTCTGCTGTCTCGAGTCATCGCTCTTTCATTCTGCAGAAGGCGCTCGCTGCCATAACGGCGTCAGTTTGAATATGAGTGCCAATCTATTCATCAAACACCAGTTTATTTACTTATATTATATAAAAAAATAACTGAGGCGGCCTTAGGGGTGTGTGGGGCGGGTTACGTCAAACGCTGTTACCGGTATGTGTGGACTGTATAAACCTAAGCGCGAATTTAATAAAAATAATGTTAACATACACCGGATTTTCTTATTACCGTATTCAGCTAAATTTTTACAAGATAACACGTGGACTTTATCAAAATTGAACTGGAGAATGTAACTTGACAAATCCGCTCGAACGGGACATGTCCCTAAGGCGCAGCCTCACGTGCCACCTCCAAACGCCGCTCTCGAAAATAAGCGCCATTAAACATTTCAGCTCACAGACACCACATCACTGCACTGATCTGCCACATCCTAGACACGGAGATCTCACTATGAGACTTGCCTGTGTACCCTCTGTGCCCACGTGGAGCCCACAAGAAATCACTAAATGCCATCATCAGTTAGTTGTTTTTGTGGCTGACATCTTAATCCAACTTTTGAGAGCTACGAGTGGTTCCTGTGCTTTTGATGGTCCTGTTGGTGCCCAGGCAGGTGAAGTGACCACACAGTGGTGTCAGTAGTGGGATTTGATCCCACAACCTCAGGAGTTCAAGCTGAAGCCTTAACCACTAGACCACACATCAGTGAATGATTCCCGACATGACTTTCCAATAACTCAGTGGTGCTCTGTGGGCTGTGGGACCAGTTTGACAGAAGGAGTGAACGTCATGGCAGACGGTGTGCTGCTCTCTGTAGGACCAAATCAGAACAGTAGAACAGGCCACTCAGCCCAACAACGCTCACCAATCCTATCTTCTCCAAAATAACATCCAGTCAAGATGTGAAGTTCCTTCAAGTCCTTCGTCGTTTATTTCACACGTCTGTGGTTTTCTGTGTGAAGAAAAACTTTGCAACATTTGTGTGGAATCTGCTTCCAAACGTGTCGCTGTGTTCTTTTTGAAGAATCCATTTTAGAGCAGCAGCAGGGGTCCACTGGACTGATTCTCTTCCTAATTTTGAACACTTCAACCAACATGTGTGCCCGCGTCACTCCTTAACGTCCTTGGTGTTAACCCTGAGTGGGACACGGACTTGGAATATTATGTAACTACGGTTAAACCCGAGTCCGCCTCAAGGGTGACGTGTAAGGATCCGCTTATAGCGTTAGGCCTCAGCATGTCTCAGGACAGGACTCTGCTGCCATCTAGTGGATGAAATAACATCTTGCTGGAAAAAATAAATTGGGAATATTTCTGCGCTGATGTTCACTTCCTGTATCGAAAATCCGAACAAGCTGGTACCGTAACCTTAAAATTTGGATTTTGTTGGTACTTTTCCAGTGCCAGTACAGCATGCAACCCCAGAATGCTAATCCAAAGTCACGGGGCTGCGATAAAAACATCTCAGTCATCTCTACACTTCAGTCTGGTTCTGTCGTGACCTTGGAATTCCTGAGCACAATTCATCCCAAAAATGATTCAAAATCCTCAATACCGGGGTGGGAAAGGGGATGACTGTCAAACCCCTGGCTACTCGCAAAATGTAGAATCTTTATAAATAAAATGATTTCTTTTTCAAAATGGCGCAGGAAGCTGTGAGGAACACAAAAGGCACAGAAAGCAAGGCCTTCAAAACAGGCAATCCCTGAGTCCGAATGCATCCCACAGCCAAATCCAAGAGAATGGAAGGAAAGCAGACAAAAAGGTGACCAAAAAAATCTGAAACGTTCAAAATTAAAATGCAGGGGGCTCACCAACCACCCAGCGCATTCAGTGAACTGCCAGGGACTGGGGGGTGGGGTTTATAGGGCTGTGGGCAGTCAGTTCTGTGCCAGAGATGGGCTGGTGGTCCTGCCAACAAAACACACGGCACATAGCAAAAAATACATAAATGTGATATTCATCCGTCCATCATCCAACCCGCTATATCCTAACTACAGGGTCATGGGGGTCTGCTGGAGCCAACCCAGGGCACAAGGCTGGAAACAAACCCGGGGCAGGGTGCCAGCCCACAGCAGGGCACACACACACACCAGGGACAATTTAGGATTGGCAATGCACCTAATCTGCATGTCTTTGGACTGTGGGAGGAAACGGACAAAAACACGGGAAGAACATGCAAACTCCACGCAGGGAAGACCTGGGAAGTGAACCCAGACGAGTCTCCTAACTGCGAGGCAGCAGCGCTACCCACTGTGCCACCGTGCCACCCCTAAATCTGATATATTGTAGTTAAATGACCCTCAATGTTAAAATGTTGTTAAAATGAACAACACAGGAGACAAATTTGGACCCCGGCCCATGCCTTAAGCATGAAGATGAGAAACTGATCTGTGGAGTCGGGTGAGCGTGACGAGGTTTGTGGTTGGAGCAGATCTTCAACATAAGGAGGTGCCAAAGCCACGAAGAGCTTAAAAAACCAACAAGAAGACGGAAAATGAACTGGACGCCAGTGCAACGAGGCTCACCCTGGAGTGATACGTGTCAGGCAGCAACTGTGCAGCCGCATTTTGAACCACTCGTAGGTGAGACGCAGCTGATTGGCTCACACGTACATAAAGAGCCAAGTGAGAAGGAATAACAAACATGGACTCAGCGATTTACTTTGACTTTTTACTCCTGAACTGATCAAAGATGACACCTCAGTTGTAGTTTGCAGTTTCACAGATAAGGACAAACAGTCGAGCATCGGTGACCAAAGCACTTGTGAGAGAATGGGATTTGGACTCCTGTTTGTCACCTTTGCTTCCTGTCCATGTTGGGTTTGCTGACGTTGAGCCCCTGCTTTGTGGTGTGTCTGTGTCACGTTTGGCGTCAGTGAGTGTTTAGCTTCTCTCTATCTTTCTGTCCCCCTCCTGTTCTCCTCTGCTTTTCCTGGTGACAGTCATGGTGGCAGCAAGCCAAGCAGGTCAGCCCAGACCTCCGAGTTCCCAGCTACAGATTCCAAGATCTTTTTGAGGAATTCCCAGGCATGCCCAAGCCATCAAAGAGGGATTCTCCCATTGTGATTTGCCTCAAGTAGCTGTAGGGGGAGCCACCCTGGGGGGATATGTTGGGGGTGGGGGGGTTCTTATGACCACCTCAAATGGCTCCTGTCAATGCAGAGGACCAGCAACTCCACTCTGAGGCTCTCCAGAACTGCTAAACATCTCACCCTCTCATGGAGTGTCAGCCCAGCAACCCTGTGAAGAAACCTCATTCTGCTGCTTGATCTCTCACCCTTCGAGTCAACTCCACAGTTCATGAGCATGTGCCAAACGCTGCGCGGCTGATCTGGGGTCCTAATCTGGGACCCTGACGTGGTGCATCGTGTGGTGGGTGCAGCAACGCGCTCTCTCAGTGCTGCTCACGTGTCCTCCATGTGCTCGATAAGTTGAAAACGTTTGATGGTGACTTTGGTGCACTCGTCTAGTGCCAGTCGCACGCTGCTGATGTCATTGCTAAGCATCTTGAGGACACCGAACTCTCAGTCCACTTCACTGCTGTCCTTTGGAAAGAACGCCAGGCTGCCAACGCATAGCAGGTGACTCACCCTTTAATTATTATTAATAGTAGCAGTAGTATATCATCTTATACAGTATATACTGCATAAATATATATTATCATTTAGATTATTATGATTATTATTCAGATATATTATATAATTTACATATTCATTGATAGCATTATTATTATCATCTTTAAACCAGTGTGTTTCTTTGTGCCAGTCCCAAGCCCAGAATAATGGAGAGGTTACGTCAGGAAGGGCATCCGGTGTAAAATGAGATGATCCGCCATGGCAACCGCTAACAGGAGCAGCCGAAAGAAGAGGAAGATTAGTGTTATTATTTATACATATATTATAATTTATTATTTATATATCATTTAAATATTTATTATTGGTATTATTATTTATACATATATGTCATCATTTATCATTTATGAATATCATTACAATACATATCATTTGTATTATTATGATTGTTATTATTATTTACACATATATTATCATTTATAAATGTCATTACAATGCAAATCATCAATACATATCATTTACATATTGATTATTATCTTTTTTATATACAGTACAGTATATACCATACTTGGTCAGCAGCTCTCTTGTTTCTGGTCCTGTCCTTCTCCTGCATTTCCTGTTCTCTCCAGTCGAGGACCACAAAGCTGGCACTTTTATTATCCATCCATTATCTAAACCCGCTATATCCTAACTACAGGGTCACTTGGGTCTGCTGGTGCCAATCCCAGCCAGCACAGGGCGCACGGCAGGAAAAAAACCCTGGACAGGGCGCCAGCCTACCACAGGACACGCACACACACTTGGGACAATTTAGAATCGCCAATATACCTCACCGGCATGTCTTTGAACTGTGGGAGGAAACAGAGAAGAACACGGGGAGAACATGCAAACTCCACGCAGCAGGGAGGACCGGGAAGTGAACCCGGGTGTCCTTACTGTGAGGAAGCAGCGCTACCCACTGCGCCACCATGCCACCACTACTATTATTATTATTATTATTATTATCGTGGCCAATTGTGACCCAACGCTGACATTTCACTGATCCCACTGAGTTGTTTGTCCTGAAAGACTACAAAGGATGTTTTTTGTTCTCCTGAGTTGCCATCACCTGAACTGACATATCGAAGCTCAGTGAGCTCAAACGGCCACTAGATGGTGCTCTGTGACTGAACTTGGCCCGCAGAGCCGACTCAAGGGGGCTTCTCTTTACTGTTCTCTCAGTTGCATGAATGGCGGCGCTGGATTAAAGCTTCAGGAATGCGGGTCTGATCAGGACTGGCATCGGCTGACAACATCCAGTGTTGGATTCTCGCTGTTTCGTATGGCACCTTGAGAAGGTACTCGCTGTCAAGAAACGGGCCATAAACACCAAGCTGGCTGACGTCCTTGTATTCTAATTAGGATGGCACAGTGATTAATGCTGTTTCAGGGATCTATTGGGAGTTCACTTGTCACCATCCTCACGTCTTTGGAGGTTTTCTCTGAGGGCTTTGACTTGCTGTCATGAGGCGCAGCTTTGACTGACTGAGGATTCTGAACTTACCAAAGGGCTTTGACTTGTGTCGCTTCAAGACTCCCGTTCTGATTTATGGGACGCAGCATCTCATAGGAAACGTGTAGTCTGCACCCCAAACTAAGTTGAAATGGTGCCACGCCGCCACTAGGAGCTGCTGCACTCCAGCTGGAGACCCCCATAAAAAAAGAAAGGACTTGTTCATCCCGCTGAAGTCAGAAGCCATTCAAACAAACACTTTTCAGAAGAATTGTGTGGCGTTAGCATCAGGAAGCGTTGCCAGATTCCTGTACTTTATGTTCTCTTCAAATCTCTCCGGGCTCAGGCTGGCAGCTCGATGTTTTTAGGCTCGTGGTCCGTGTGAAGACCAGCCTGAGAAAATCAGCCGAGTCCAGCTGGCGCCACTCTGACATCTCAACCTGATTTTAAATGAATTAGAGGTGAGATTGTTCTATCGGTCGGGATACGCATCTTTGCAGATGAATTGCGGTTCGCACGGACGCGCAGTCGACACACGAAAGCCACACCATCATCACGCACAAAAGAAACTTCACATAACGTACATGATGTTCAGTGTCGTCCGGTAATGGCGCCCGCAGCTTTGTCTCCAGCTGAAGGCCGAATGCCCATCTAATATATGAAGTGTGTGTGAGTGCGGGTGTCATGGTATACTAATCCACACGGGCGGACCACTCACTGCCACGCTCAATTGATTTGGGAGGACCGCAGACTTTACTGTAGATTGTACATTACGTTCCGACTCAAATTTAGGTCAGAATTTTGGAATAAAAATTGTAGCTGTGGCAATTTGACTAAGTCGGTGCAAATGGTTGACAGAACACATGAACAGGACCACCGACTGGTGGAAGGAAAGACATGGAGGTGACCTGGACAGGAAAAAAGAGAAGACATCAGATATGGGGTGGAAAGTGAGAGGAATACAAGCTTAGTGAGGGCACCTTATAGGCTGAGTGTGGGTGACACAAGGTGACGCTGTTATGGCCAGTCCTAGAAGCGGAGTCTAAGAAACTTCACCGGTCAGTCCACTGGCCACTTCCGATATGACAAGGCAGACAAAACATGCAGCCTGGTTAAACAATCTAGCAACTCAGACCCCCCTGTTCACAAGCCATGAGGACCCCCAGCCGCTCACAGACCCCTCAAAACTGGAAGAGCGACCCTCCCCCACGGAGGCAGACCACCCAGGGCTGCACAGCTGAGACACTCAAACCTCCTATGGTGACCCCCCACTCATGAGCTTCTATAATGTCCTCCAGTCCCCAAACACTTCCTTAAAAACGGCCCATGTGTATTGTATTGTATTGTATTGTGTGGACCCCCTTTATCTCTTTGACACCCACTGCACACCCAGCCTACCTGGTAAGGGGGTCTCTCTTTGAACTGCCTTTCCTGAGGTTTCTTTTCCCTACAAGGGCAGTTTTTCCTCGTCTTCTTAGAGAGTCGAGGCCGGGGGGCTGTCAAGAGGCAGGGGCTGTTAAAGCCCATTGTGGCACTTCCTGTGTGACTTTTGGCTACACAACAATAAATTGTATTGTGTTGTATTGTACCACTGATGCAGATACTGGATAGCCCACCTGCCTTTCAGTCGGCACGTTTTAAACAAGCAGACATAAGTAACCCGTCACACAAGTATACCCAGGCTATGGATCTCCCATTGGTCCCTGAACACCCCTGCTGAATGCTGGGAACTGAAGTCCCATTGGCAGCGCTGCCCCTGAAATACCCAACACCTGGAGTGTCACGGGCAGTTCTGGTCACCACACTACAAGAAGGCCAGCGGGCAGCAAAGTGCATCTCAGGATGTACGGACACGTCCTACTGTGACAGACTCGGGGAGTGAAAGCACAGGGGACGGCGTTGGGACCTCAAACTCCTCAAAGGCATCAATGAAGTAGGAGCAGCAGAATTGTGTCAGATTGACGCTGAATCAGGAACTCGAGGACATCAGCGGAAATTACATGGAGGTCATTTAGGACTGAGGCCAGGAAGAACCTGTTCATGTAAAGAGCTCTGGAAATCTGAAACAAACTGTGGAGACATGGAGTGGAAGTAGAAACCTCGACAGGATGAGGCGCTGGGACAGCTGAGCTTACTAGCTAAACAGGCGAGTGACAGCCGGACTGAACGGTCTTCTCTCGTCGTGTCACATTCGTTAGGCTCCGTGTGACGGGGACACTTGAGATTGGTAGGCCTCCCTGGAAGAGCAGGGACACGTGCAGTAAGTGTGTGACTCTGAGAGAGAAGCGGGTCTGAGAAGGCAGTCTGCAGCCTAATTACCGGCATATTCTTTCTTGAAAACAGAGAAAACAAGAGGACATGACCGGGACACAACTTGACAGGTCGGGGGGCCGAGTCTGCCTGACCATGAGGTGTGCCAAGGACGACAAGACTGGGCTGAGAGAAAAGGCAAAACGTCACTGGCCACACTCTCGGCCATTTCCCATCCTGCTGTTCTGTGCTCTGCCCGCTAATCTTAGCGTATCGGATGCACCAGGTTCTGTTCTTCTTCTTCTTCTTCTTCTTCTTCTTATTGTGCCCACACTC
This sequence comes from Polypterus senegalus, assembly GCF_016835505.1. Classification (NCBI taxonomy): domain Eukaryota; kingdom Metazoa; phylum Chordata; class Cladistia; order Polypteriformes; family Polypteridae; genus Polypterus; species Polypterus senegalus. The sequence continues at coordinate 304,738,004 of NC_053156.1, forward strand.
TCAATTACACTCGCCATATATTGTAGACACGTTATCAGTAATACGTGAATTAATGTCTGCCTTTCCCTCCCGCCTGTTCTGGTGCTCTTTTTGTTTTAGTCAAGCGGAGTTTCATCCCCGACTCCTCTTTAAAGTGCTTCTTTTCTCTTGTTGGGGTTCATTTCATGATTCTTCATCATTTTCCAATAATATAGTTCTGTTCATTTATTATTTGTCTAATTAAGTTGCAGCAGCACTACCTAAATGGACTACAAATCCCAGCATCCCCAGTACTATTTTGCCATTGAGCAGCTTCAGATTTCTGCAGGGGATGCTGGGAAGAGGATGAAGATTAGGCAATAAGTTAAAAAAAAAAAAACCCTGAACATCGCCGATGAGGATGGCGGTCATCTGTGTCCATTTGTGTCATTTATGTTAGGTAGAGGGGACTGGGCTGGTGGTCTCGTGGTCTGGAATCCTTACAGATTTGATTTTTTTCTCCAGCCGTCTGGAGTTTTTTTTTTGTTTTTTTCTGTCCCCCCTGGCCATCGGACCACCTTACTCTTATTCGATGTTAATTATCGTTGACTTATTTTCTTTTCTTTCTGTGTCTTTTATTTTTCTATCCTTCATTATGTAAAGCACTTTGAGCTACTGTGTGTATGAAAATGTGCGACAGAAATAAATGTTGTTGTTGTCGTCGACGCTTCACCCTCATCTGGGTTACCAAGGCAGCCCCTCGGGATTACCGTTCTCCTGCCTTCAGGTTCTTGTCCTGTGCCTGCTCGCTCGTGTGATTCCGTCTTGGGCTGCTGTACTCAGTCACCGTAAATCTGCATGTAACAATTGGAGCTCACTAAGATAGGACCCTTCACAACATTCAGGAAGCCCCTGATCTTGGGTTATCAGCTGCATCTTCTCTACTGGCCTGTGTTACCACGAGATGAAATGTTGGGGTTCTTGGAGACTTTTTTTGAGCTTCAAATGGTCAGCTCTTGGACTGAACCTGTTGGGCCCGCCAGTCCTGGACAGATTAGCAGCTGTTTGAGATGGACGCCACGTGTAGAGGATTCTCCTTACAGTGAAATGACGGATTTAAAATCATTAGGGGATCTTTTGAAGTTGCTTGTCAGACTCCTAGGCATCCACAACCTTCATTCTGAGGGCCTCTTGATGTTGGCATGATGGCACCACACATGTCAGTAGCAAAGAGAACACCAGACCCTCGATATCGGCGACCCACCTGCAGTCTCCCTAAGGAGGTTCGAATCATTCGCTCCTCGTCTGGAACTCCCGATTCTGACCTGGTGGAGGATCTGAAATGGTGAGAAATGGAGGGGTGAACTTCCATTTTCCACTTGACATTTAGGTTATGAGAGTGAAGACCCCGTGGCAGTCTGATGTGTCATTGGTCCAAGAAGATCACCTTTCTCTGTAGCACTGTCTGCATGAGGTTGTCCCGTTCAAATACGTGGACAATGGGGTGCACTTACTTATTCACGTGACTGTATAAAACATATGAGGGCTGTAGCAGGGATCGGGGGGATGAATGGGAGAAAAGGGTCACCCTAGGAGCCCACCATGATCAAACAACTGTCCGGTACCGGTCCAAGGATGGTACCCCACTGGTTAGAAAATGGGACCACAAAAAGCTGCCTCCTCACTCCCATCATGCTGGAGTCTGTAATGAAAGCACCCAGAGTTCATCTTTAAATTTTTATTAAAAAACAAAAAAACAAACAAAAACAAAAACAAAAACAGTAGATCACAAGTCCATGAAACAAACAAACAAAAAGCACACATTTTAAAAGCAGACTCCCACTGAAATGTACACCAAAGTGACAGAAAAGGGGCAGACAGCGAGCACACCCTGGCAGACCCCCGCCCCCCAGGATGGGGGCCACTCGTCTCTCCGCCAGGGAGAGGCGCTAGCGGCCTCTTCAGCTGCACGGCCACGCCCCCCGGGGGGAGGCGGGGCTCACAAATGCCCTCCGTGAGGGATTTTTGCCCGTCTGTGCTTGGGGACGTCACCAGGCCCCATGAGTTTTTTTTTTTTTTTTAAACACTAGCAGCAGGTTTCTTGAGGGTTCAGCGTCTGTGAAAAGAAAAGAAAGAAAGAAAAAATAAAGTAAAAAAAAAAAAATTAAAAAATGTAAAAAATCAATATCAAAAATGTGGGGGAGGGGAAGGGTTAATGGGGGCAGGGGGTCCTTCTTCTAAAAGCCTGAGCAGAAGACACCAAGTGGGGCAGAAGACGAGCAGATGTGGCCGCTCACACAGCAGCTTGTTGGATTTTGGACATTTTCTCATTTCAGAGTAGCGGGATATAGCGCCTTTCATGACGGAGAGGTTGGTATGATTAGTGCAGCACAGCAGCGTCAAGGAGGACCTGGGCAGTTTGCACAATGTGGCATACATGGAGGCAGCAGTGGGATTTGAGCCTGCAACCTTAAAAATCTCAAAGACCAAATCCTTAATGAGGAGCAGGAAAAGAGGAGAAAAAAAAATACAATGGCTGACGGATAAACTCAACTGCTTCAGGATATCTTGGGGGGGCCGACAAGGAAGAGATAGGGTGGGGGGCAGTGAGGGTTCTTTGTGATAAATGTGACCGATATCGCGAGACAAAAAACCTGGTGCAGTCTCCTTAGTGAAGAAAAAAAGAATACAATAAAATAAGAAACTGGAGGGGCAGATAGGGGGCGCTATTGCCTACAAAACAAGATGACAGACCAAAAAGGAGGGAGAGGAGGACAGCAAACTAGAAAATTCACTTCTTTGCATCCCGCTTTTCCATTCTGCTTCGTGGTCCCTTGAACCCAGCACTGTAATCCTTTGCGTAGACCACCACACACTCCCCCCCCACTCTCCCAACCCCCAATGGTCTGATAGGCTCCTGCCACATAAAGGCTTTATGGACCAAACACAATCCTTCCTTCAAATGCAAATGGCAAAGCCCTTGAAATGCTCATCAGGCAAGGTGGGCACATTTGTGCTTCTCTTCTTGCCGAAACCCGTGTCCTTCGTTGCATCTCCTCTCATTTACATCCATATATATATATTCATATATGTGTATATCGATATTGTTCTTAATTTAATCAAAGCCCGTTAAGTTCACTCGGCGGTGGGCCATCAGACCACCCGATCCAGTTGATTGTGTAAGGGGGCGAGGCGGGGGGTGGGGAGAGCACTCGGCGGGCATTTCAGAGTGCCAGGAGGGTTGGCGAGTTCAACGAGTCTGAAGACTGGTCTCCACTGCTGCTGCTCCGGCGGTGGGCTTTCGAGCACGACTCTGACGGAGAGGTGGGGCTCTCCTGGTCCAGCACGCTGGGGTACGTGAAGATGAGGCTGGAGGCGTTGGGCGTGACCACGGGCGTGGCCGTCACCACCACCGGGGTGTTGAGGGACTCGGCCTCCGAGAAGTACGAGGTCATGCCCCCTCCCAGGCTGATGGGCTTGATGACTGACCTCGGCGCCTTCTCCAGCATCATCTCGTCGTATTCATCCAGAGGCTCCTGCTTCACCACCACCATCGCCTTCAGGCTTGAATCCCCGGAACGACACGACTGGGAAATGGGCGAGGTCTGTGGGACACAGCGCTCCTCGGGGGGCAGTTTACACACCGGGTTGTGGGCCACCAGCATGAACTCCAGCTTGTCCTTCTCCTTCTGGAGGCACTCGATCTCCTTCTGCAGGCCGGCTTTCTCCTCTTCCAGCTTCTCCGTCTCCTGGAGAAATGAAAGCAAAAGCAGGTGAGCCGGCGGTACTCAAACAGATGGAGCTGCCCCCAGGTGTGGAGGTTCAGCGCAGGGCGGTCCGCGGCCCACTCACCCCTTGCAGCTGCTCTGTCAGCTCCCGCCGTCTGTTGCGGCACTTGGCCGCCGCCAGCTTGTTGCGTTCTCGCCGGACCCTCCTCTTCTCCTCTTCCTCTGGCGTGAGCTGGAAAACACAAAACCAAAGGGGTACTTGAGAACCGTGCTCTTTCAGTCAATATAGTGCCTTTCATTAGAGAACACCCTCACAAAGCATTAGTAGTTAGTCCTCCGTTTCCGGGAGCAGCATGGAGGCAAATGGGCAGGGTGGACACAGAGCTCCCCCCCCAGCACACAGTTCAGGGGTCAGCCACTTAACTGACAGGTCACTCTGAGTGGAACTTGGTGGCCTCGGTCCCCCATGACAAGGCACTTCATAGTCCATCGGATCAGCATGTCTTCACAAAGAGCCTTGCTCATCCTAACGTGTAGCTCTCCTTCCAAAGCCCCACCCAGTGGGGGGAGTGCCCCAAGATTGACTCCACCCCCAAACAGACGTGCTCTTCACAAAGCTCTACCCTGTTATGGACTCCTCTCTGCCACTCACAGCTCGGCCTCCTCATTAAAACAGATTTGTGTGTCACAAAGCCCCGCCTATGGGGGGGTAACCACTTACACCAACTCCGCCCATCCACTCACAGCTATGACTCCTCCTCCCAAAGACCTGCCTATCAATTCTGCCCCTAATATTGACTCCTCCCTTTCATTTGCACCCCAAGCAGAACTGCTGTTCCAAAGGCCCCACCCTAGGGTGGTAAACACCCCTAAAACTGACTCCACCCCATCATTTTTCAAAATCCCTATCCTAAGGTGAGCGTTTGAGTTTACCTTGCCACTCACAGCTCCGCCCCCAACCCCACACAGACCTGCCAATCCCAAAAGCCCCACCCTTGTGGGTGTGTCTCTAAGATTGACAGCTTCACCTGCATGCCAATCCAGACCTGCACTTTTCAAAGACCTCCCCCTATGGGGGTGTTTCCAAAGGCTGACTCCACCACGCCACTCCACATCAAAGAGATATGCTGCTCTTTCCAAAGCCCCACCTTTGAGGTGTGTCCTACAGATGGACTCCGCCTTACTATTCAGTAGCCTCAATAAGCTCCAGTTCTTCCCTGTCCCTGTCATTAAGGTGACCCTCTGTGCTCCAGCAGATCAGTGCTGTGGACCCCATTCTTGTCACAGAAACTAAACATAAATTATGCACATGGCCTTTTCTTTTTCCTCCAGATTTGCGCCCACTCTGTGATACCAGAGAATTCTTACCTGCTCGTCTCTCTTACGACGTCCCCTGGTGTCCCCGATGCAGCGGATGACTCCTGGTCGGTGGAGAGCCCCATGGCCATGATGGGCCAGACTGTTGACACCCGGCGTGTTGTAAGGATGTGAGCGGGAGAACGGACTGGACATGGACGTGATGACTGTGGGCTGCACCATCCACTGCAGGTCCTGGCTGGTGGTGATGGCGTTGATGGTGGGGATGAAGGCACTGCTGGACCCTGGCATGTCGAGGCGGTATTTCTACAGGAACAAAAAAAAAAAAAGAAAAGAAAAAGTGAGTCGGTGTCACAAGAGGGACCAGGCATCAGCAATCCAGGCCTTTAGAGGGCGATGTTTGCTCACAGCCTTGATCACTTTGAACAGTGCTAGGCTGGCACAAGACCCTGAATGGCACAGTGACAGAAGACACCTGCACAGAGGGCCCCACGCAGCAGACTGGCCAGAGACTTCAAGGTTGAGTTATATAGCGCCTTTCACTGAGAAAACTATCACTGCATTTTGGACCCCAGCAGTGCCTTAAGACAAATGTGGAGGAGTTTGATTGGATTTAATTCTGGGGTCAGCTGGGAAAGGCGCTATATAAATAAATTATTATGATGATGATGATCAGTGCACAGACACCATATAATATACTACATTAAAGAATTCAATTCCACTCACACAATAATTGAGGTCCCCATTCGCCCGTTTCTATCAGGATGCTTAATAAAACGACGGGTGCCACATGCCATGAAGGGTGCAGACACAAGCCTGCAACTGAAGCCCCCAGTAGGTGGCGTAATTTCTGCCTTAGTGGCCTAAAAGCAGTCAGAGGCCCACACTCCACAGCGCCCCCTCCCTGCCAGCCAGTTTAAAGCGCTCTCCCTCTCTGCTGAGCCCCTCACTTACACCCACCAATGTGACTGTTTTTTTAAAGTCTCTGCCAGCTGCCGCTGCCCATGATGGCTCTTCAAGGCCGCTAATTAGCCACGGCGGCCGTTCCTTCGAGTTTGTGTTATCACAGGGAGGAAATCATCTGCTGCCTGCTCTTAACTGATAGAACGTTCAGTTCAAGAAAAGCCATTAAGAAGGAAATGTTTACTTGCGTGCGTCAACAGGTGACAACAGTGCGCTATATCAGTGGGCCGAGCCATTTCACTAATGGCACTTTATCGAGCTCAAGAACAAACAACATAACGTCAGACTCAAAGGGCACTCGGCCCAGCAGTTGACTCCTCACAGAGATATTAGAGACTACTGGGCTTTGACAATCACAGAAATAAACTCAGAAATTGAAACTGCAGTCACTGCCCAGACACAGAGGACAGTCATGCCCATCTAGGTGGGTGACAGCTAATTTTCTGCTTCTTGCTACAGATTTTCCTTTTGTTGTCCACGGATTGTCGAACAGCAACTTCCATCACCTGCTTTGGAGTTAAAGCAGCAGCTCAAGCTTCAGCAAAAAGGCCAACACACTCTGCAGTACTCCACCAGTCCACTAGAGGGCACTCTGGCCTGTCCGCCAATACTCTGCCAACCTATGCAGTACACACCCGGTCCAGTAGGGAGCGCTCTGTTTTGTAGCTTCAGGGATAGAATCAAGTCACTCCCAAACCCTGCCATACACATCCAGTCCAGTAGGAGGTGCTCTGACCTGAAGCTTACAGGCTCAATAAACTGTAATAAACTCTACTCTGTGCATTCAGTACAGAAGGGGGCGCTCAAGCTGTTTGCTCCAGTGATGGCAGGGCCAAATATTGTAAAGCACATCTAGTCCAGTAGGGGTGCTGGCAGTGAGGGGTTGTTCCTGCAGAGGGCACTTCAGCGCACAGCCAAACCCCTCCATACATGCCCAGTCCAGCTGGACAGGGTGGTCTGACTTGTAGACACAGTGAGGGGCTTCCAGACTCCTGAACTCTAAACCACACACTTAATCCACTAGAAGGCGCTCTGGTTTGTTACTTCCGAGATGAAATCAAGACATTCTTAAACCCTGCCATTTACATTCTGGACACTAGGGGGTGCCCTGTTTTGAAGCTTTGGGAAAAAAAAACTGAAGCACTCATCAGTCCTTCTGTTACATCCAGTCCAGTAGGGGTTGGGGTGTTCAGACCTGAAGATACAGTGACAGATTTTAAAAACTGATAAGCTCTTAATAGATAGATAGATAGATACTTTATTAATCCCAAGGGGAAATTCACAAAGTATACTATTAAATTACACTATTATATTATTAAATTCTAAACTTATACATGTAGTCCACTAGAGGGCACTCTGGTTTCTAGCTGCAGTGAAGGAGTCAATGCACTCCTAACCCCTGCACTCTGTGCCCATTACAGTAGGGTGGCACTTGCCTATAGCTTCAGTGATTGAGCTATGACACTCTCAAGTCCTGCAGTACCAATTCAGTGCAAGTAGGGGGCAATCTGATGTGTAGACGGGGTCAAGACAAATGAACTCCTGAATGTATCCCCAATTCCAGCAGGAGGTGCTCTGACCTCTAGATGCAGTGATGGAGCTTAGAGACCCCTGAACTCTACATCACATATCAAGTCCAGTAGAGGGCATTCTGTTTTGCAGCTTCAGTGATGGAGTTAAGGCATTCCTAAACCCTGCAATGCATATTTAGTGCAGTAGGAGGCGCCTCTGATTGTGACTTCAGTGATCGAGCTATAGCACCCACAAACCCTGCCAGTAGAGGGCACTCTGACGCATAGCTATAAAGAAGGTGACCAGACACATCCACTCTGCAATGCACACCTGAGACACTCCTGCTGCACACCCAGTCCAGAAGAGGGCGCTCTGTTTTGTCACTTCAGTAAAGGAATCAAGCCAATCACAAACTCTGTGATCCTCATTCATAATAGTATGGCTGCTCTGTTTCTTTAGCTTCAGAGTTAGAATCAAGTCACTCCCAAACCCTGCCATGCTTGTCCAGCCCAAAAGGAGGCGCTCTGACATTACAGACTCCAAAACTGAACAGCATACATTCAGTACACTAGGGGGCGCAGCTATCTATGTCATCAGTAATTGAGCTATGTACCCCCAAACAGTGCAGTGCATGATCATTACAGTAGGGGGCGCACTTGCCTGTGGCTCACTCACAGTTCACACCCTCGATGCCAGTGCAGGCCCCTCAGTGGCAGTGCCAAGAGACCATCACACTGCAAGGAGTTCAGTTGTTATGGTGGTAATCACGTGTGAAGGATGAGGTGATCTGAGGACACGCTGGCAGTGGGCTTCACAGAGCTCATGTGACCACTTGTGACAGTGACATCTTAAAACACCAACCCCAGCATCTTTCCCTGTATTCTTTCACTTTGTTCTTTTCAGAATACTCTGCGATTCCTGCATTGTATGCCCACATTGCACATTAAGAAAGACTTAATGTCTGCCAGCAGGAGCACAAATATGAAAGGCTCCATATTAGATGAAATGTTGTGTCTAATGGACAGAGCAGTAAGGCAGAAAGACCCCCATACAACACCAGTAGCATGGGCACACGCCTTTAGGGGGCAATATGTGCAAAGAATCTCCAGCCAGAAGCCTGGAGATGGCACCCTGGCATCTCCACCAACTGATACTGAACCCAGGTCACTCAGAGCCTCTCCAGGCATCAGCAATCCAGGCCTTTCAGAGGGCGATGTGTGCTTACAGCCTTGATCACTTTGAACAGTGCTAGGCTGGCACGAGACCCTGAATGGCACAGTGACAGAAGACACCTGCACAGAGGGTCCCATGCAGCAGACTGGCCTTGAGTCACTTAATACCCCCGTCTAGGAGACAAGTCATGGCCACACACTCCTTTAAACTGCGGGTGGCAAAACACATTTAAGAGAAAACAGCAACAACGGGCAGCACTTCGCTTCAAAACTGACTCGATTTTTCAGGAGTTGGTCTGGACGGGAGACTTTCCTGACATAATCCATGCCATATAGTGCCTTTCACAGGGGATAGAGTGCCAACCATGTGACTCACTGTGCTGCAGCACACTACATCGCCAGGGCAAAATTGAGCCAAGAGAGCAAGAGCAGGCATTGGAGGGGGCATCTGATAGGGCATCCCTCTGCAAACTGGCCAGCCCAGGAGGAACAAAAAGCCTGGGCTGTCCTAGACACCAGAAAGGCGCTATACAGAGTGATGTCATGTTAGCAGGAGGGAGGGCATAATGTGTGGTTTAGACTCCATTAAGGAGAGCCTTGTAATGAACAGGCCAGTCAAAATCACCCTGCCATCATGGCACCCTATGGTCAATTCTGTCACTCCATACTCTTAGAGCTCCTGGCATTAGAGTGAGAGGCACTATATTAGACAAGCTGATTAAAGTAGATAGATAGCTAGAAGTGAAAGGCACTATATGATAGATAGATAGATAGATAGATAGATAGATAGATAGATAGATAGATAGATAGATAGAAGTGAAAGGCACTATATAATAGATAGATAGATAGATAGATAGATAGATAGATAGATAGATAGATAGATAGATAGATAGATAGATAGAGTGAAAGGCGCTATATGATAGATAGATAGATAGATAGATAGATAGATAGATAGATGTGAAATGGAGCATATAATGGCTAAACAGATTAAAGGCACTACTGTATATAACAGAGCCTCATATGTGATTCACTATACAACTGATACTATATACTAGATAGCCACATTGACATGAAAGTCGCTATATAATAGATATGTATGAGAAGCATTAGATAATAGATAGATATGATTTACTATTTAATTGATAGATTGAAATGAAAGGCACTATAAACTTGATAAACGTTTAGAGACATAAACAGCTGGCATGCTGCTGGGGTGGCACAGAGGGCACTAGTAAGACTTTTGATATGCACCCCTCAGCATGTCACTGGCACATACAGTATTTCTTCCATCCAGACACACAGCTGTCAGGTCCGATTAGCAAGGCGCTATAAAAGGGTGGGGGTCTCAGCACAGGGAGACGGCGTCGCTCTCGGCTTTTTTATTTTGTGTTTTCTCTTTCCGCCCGACTCCTGTTTTTGTTTCCCTGTGAAACTCCAAAATATTTACCAGCACTGCAGACCGCAAATCACGTCAAGAGCAAAACCGCACGTCCCAGGCTCCCGTCAAAAAGGGTGCAGGGCAGTGTGGGATTGGAGCAAAGGCAGCACCCTCTACCCTGCCCCCCCCATGCCCCACTGCCGGACTTGGCCCCCCCCCTCACCCGCCCGCCCATGGAATCCTCTTTGTTCACAAGTCACAGTCACGTCCAGAGGAAAGAATGCACGGGCTGCCAAGCCAGACGCTACGAAAGAGGAGCGGGAAGCAGCAATAAATACGCAGCCATCACTGCCGGGAAACCTTTGGCAGCTGCTCAGAAGCCACCTGCGGGGGCCACAGGGTGGGGGGGTCAGCTGATTTCTTCTCCTTTACACTTGAACATGACCCTGCTGCTGACCAGATGGGGTGCTTATGGTGTTAAAAAAAAAAAAGTCACAGAGCAGCCCACTTGACTCAAGCAACAAGCTCTGTGCCCACTGGCCACTTCAGCAAGTACCCAGAATAAGGATGAGGGACGTCACATCAAGGTTATTAATTACAAATTATTCATTTTTATTTCTGGGTGGCTCCAAACTTTGCAGCCCCAGTGCTGATAATGGTGTACAGAAATGACAAATGGACAAAGAGACAGAGACAGGCTGGTGGACAGGAGGACAAACGGATGGATGGACGGAATGAAGGGCTGATGATCAGAAGGAGGTGCAGCCATCCACAATGGTGGACAGGAGTGACCAACAGACAAAAGAATGGAGGGACAGACAGGCAGATGGATGTACTGGAAGGCTGATGGAGCTCACAGAACACAAAGTGACGGATTGGAATGGCAAACGGACAAAAGGACAGATGGACAGATGGAAGAGCATCCGATCCCCTGGGTGGGAATACAGAGAGACAAAGTGGCATATGGAAGGATTCAAATGATTACATTTGGAAGGCCTACAGTGGTCAGGATACCCTGGACACCACAAGGTGACCAATTCTGCCGCTGGTCATTCACTCCTAAGCCATGATGACCTGATGTCAGTCCAGTAAAGAGCCTCAAGCCCCCAAGGTTGGCTCTTGTTTACAGTTTTTAGGAGCCACCACAGGGCATCAAGAGCGGCAGAAGAAAGCGGCTCTAAGACTTTGAGGAAGTTTCAGGTGAGGAGGCAGCCATCGTCGAGCCAGTGGAGGGCCGAGCAGCTCCCTTGTGTTATTCGAGAAGGGACAGGTGGGTACATGCAGTCCGTCAGCATAATCACATGGCACTTGGTGTCCACCAGCAAATCCAAAAACCCAGGAGGTGTCGGCACAGGAGACCAAAACAAGAAAATGGAGAAGTGCGCCCCCCTCAGAGCCCATGCTGAAGTGCACGACAGCAGGCATGAAGGGATTTAAAAACCAAAAAGCAATTTGGTCACCAATCACACCCAGCGCCCCCCAAGTCACCCAAGGGGACAAATAGCACTTCAGTCTGCACAGATCCAGTGACACCAGCGGCAGAAGGTGAACCGAGTTCATAGTCGCAGGGCGCTGGGCACAAGGCAGCAAATGGCTCTGGAGAGGGTGGCAGTCCACCATAGCGACATACAAAAACCAAAAAAACAAAAGGCAGTGCGAAGCTGGCAGTAAATGCCCGCTGTGACCCATGGACACGGATGATAGGGTGACTAAATATCTGTGGTTTTACTACAAATGTCCTCAGGCTGGACAGAAGTGGACATCTTGGATTTGTTCAAAGTGATTTTACCTGCCGGTGCCAAGGTGCAGGAAGCAAGAACTGATATTAAATGAGGAGACTAAGTGGCAGCTGGGGCGGGTGGCTGCTGCCCTTTTAACCCTTTGCTCAACAAGCCCATTTACATTAACTTTCTGGCTTGGAGGTGACATCATCCTTACTGCTGTACTGCTCAGTAAATGATGCCCCCTAGTGGATAGTCCATTTAACAGTAAAAGGTACCCGATTCAAACTTTTGGGCACCGAAACAGTGGCACTGGGGTGATGCACTGGCATGAACACAATGTTTACTCTATATAGAACCTTTCAAGGAGTGTATTAGCATAATTTACATGTCAAACAATCCTAAAGGCGCTCACAGTGAAAGGCACTACATAATACAACGGTGAAGGTGGCACAGAGGTTGGTATTGTTGAGTCACACCAGAAATAGTTTGGAGTTTTAATCTCAACCTTGGCACTGCCTGTGTGGCATTAACATGTTCTCTCCATGTCTGTGTCAGCTTTCCTCCTCCATCCCAAAAAATGTCCCGTTAGGTTAACTGGTGACTTTAAATGTGCCCAGTGGGGTAAGCTCACTTGTGGACTAGTGGGCTAGAACAAGGATGGGTGGTCTTTCCAGATTTGCCGTGGTTAAGGAGTCAGGCTGCAAGCCAGCGGGCTGCAGAGTGTTGGGGCAGGTGACGATGACCAAGATGTCCTTTACTTACTTAAGTCATCGCCCATCTTTCCACTTCCTGCACCTGAGCCGTAAAGAAGCCACAAGCAGTGGAGTGGACCCCTCTAGTGGTGATCCAGCTGAACTGGAAAGCATCTGGCTGCCAACATAGTGGCATTATGTGGGTAAAAGGCACTATATAAGATAGCAAAATCAAAAGGTTTGTTAACATGAATTGAGCCCTGGTGAGGGGTGATGCCCCGGTGGCTGCTGCCTTGAGCCCACTGCTTCCAAAATAGTCGCCAGCCTCACCTGACCCAGGACTGGATAAGCAGGCTAGGAAATGGATGGCTGCTGGAATGGATGGTTAAGTTTGGACCACATGCCACATTGAGTACATCGTCGGGCACGACTGTCCAGCTGTATAATCTGCAGCAGCCACGCTTTGGACACACACTGTCATCAAGACGAGTCCCTAAAGGGCACAGAAGCTTTAGTGTTTGACCCTCTCTGGCAGGCCTGCATCTGCCATTCCAGGAGGACACTAATCAGGCTCTTAGTGTTATTGGCATCAGAGCCCATTTATCCATCCATTCATCCATCTATCTGTCCATTCTTCATTACTGTCCATTCTTCCATTGGTACATTCATCTGTTCATCCTTCCATTCATTCATTCACCCATCCATCCATCCATCCATATTATTACATGCATGAGAGTGTGTTCAGCCATTCTTTTATTTGCCCATTCATCTGTTCATCCTTCCATTCTTCATCATTGCTTGCATGAGAGTCCATCCTTCTGTCCATTCATCCATCCATTTTCCAATCTGCTTATCCAGTTTGTGTGTTAAGGCACAACAACAGCAAATTACAAGCAAAAACAAAACAGAAGCTACAGGGGAGAGAGCACGGGAAAGGCGCTATATGAATACTGTACAATGTAGTGTTATTATTATTAGCAGGGAGAATGAGACGTTTGGCGAGAGAAATGAACTGTGTGGCATCAAGGGTCACTTGGTTTGTCAAGCTCCCCCACCACCCGGCCCACACACGCACATTCTCACCACAGCTGGCACATCCACGTCACTCACTGGTTAAGCCTGGGGGGGATCAACGTGAACCAAGCTGAAAATTCCTTGGAAAGACCAAAATAAGGAAATGAGTGTTATGGAAAAACGAAAAAGTAGTAAAACCAGGAGCAAGTTATGAACCGCTCACTTCCACGTTCTCGATGGCATCTCTGATGCTGGGCACGGAGGTTTGAACATCTCCGGCTTTCTGTCATTATTTAGGATTTAAATGTGAACACTTCAAGCAGCTGCCATCATTTAAATCCCATCGACGTTTCAGAAAAACGAATTTGAGAATCACCGGACAGGCAAAGCCCGCCATGCTGACGTGACGCCGATCACGAGGGGCCCGACGGCTCCGAGTCGCTCGCTTGTTACCGCGGGGAGGCAGCAGATGGCGCCAGAGGGCTGCAAACGGGAACGAAACTCCGTCACTTCTGGGAAAAGGCGAAAGAGCAAAGGGCGGAACGAGTCGATTGTACAGGCAGGAAAAAATAACAAAAAATAAAAGGCTGAAGATAAAAAGGAGCTGGAAAAAGGTGTGACGAGTGTGAATGATGGATGGCAGCCCTCTTGTAACGCGGCGGGCGCCGTGGGCCGCACTTTTTTTTTTCTGGTCAGTCATTGACGGGAGGAGAAGCGAACTGTGGAAGTCTAAAAAAGCAAACACGTTACGAAATGCTCTTTCGCAAAAGCCCGAAGCTGTGGCTGCTCTCACTGCACATCCTGCGAGCCAAGTTGACAGAAAACGCCCGGGGTGTGGCAGTGGGGTCCGAGCTGCGACGGCAGCAGGCGTCAAAAACACCAAGAGAGCGGCGCCCCTTCCAGGGCTGGATTTGCGGGTTTGAGAGCCCAAAATAAATAAATAAATAAATAAATAACTAAATAAATAAATAAATAATCGGAATGCCGAGCGACAATTAGGGGCGCGCGTCCCACCGGAAAAATCGTAAGTAACGCCTGAAACCCACACATCAGCAGATGCCTCGTCGATGCCTCATACTTGTGTGTCCGACTTCATTTTCGGTAGTGAACTCTCTTACTCGATGGCCTGTTCATTGTCCGGCTGTGCTTTATCCATTCATTCATCCATCCATCCATCCATCCATTTTCCAAACCAAACCAGATATCTGGGACCAGTGCTCACTATGGAACCCTGTCATATAAAATGGAGACGTTACTTGATGAACCCCGCTTCCATTCAGCCCCATTTTTCTATTATTCATCCATAACCCGGATATCTGCCCAGAGCAGGGGTGCGGGGATGCTGGAGCCCATCCAAGCAAGCTCTGCATGCAAGGCAGGAGCAATCCGTGCACAAGGCGTCAGTCCCTGACACACACACACACACACACACACACACACACACACATCAGGGCCACCTAACCGAGTGAGTTTGGACTGTGGGGAGGAAGGCGGAGCATGCGCACTCGGGGAGAGCAATCAAACTCCGGGCATTTGAACCTGCGCCACCTGCCGCCCGGCGTGCTTTATGCGCCATTAAATGTCCTTTGTGGCCCCATTCTTGAAATTCTTCCCATTAGAAACAGATGGGAACGTAAACGTGGAGCTACGAGGATTTTCTTTAAACTAAACTTATTTTTTTCTGTGAACCAAACTATTATTGTAAGCAAACCTGTTGTAGGTTAATTAAATCTCAGATAATTAGATTTCATAGAATTGGCAAAGAGCGGGACCATATTAACCCCAGCCTCAGATGAAAATGGCAAAGGGGGCATTTGAAATACTAGGGTGGGAATGATGTGACAAACTCCAAAAATCCAACAAGAAGTAAAAGTATACATGACAACTGGTGGGGGGCAGGGGCGTTTCTAGGATGTGCAGGTATCAGGGTTGTAGCCCCTCCATGTGAGGGTGGGTGGTCCCCGTTGGGTTTGTGCACACATTTGTATAATAACTAGATCATAACTGCTGGAAATTAGATCAGAGGCTTACCACTACTGAAGATGGACATTATAGACAAATCTCTGCAACTGCAACCAGCACTCATGGCTAAATGACCACCTGCTAATACTAATTTAATCCCAGTAGTTTAACTGGATTATAGTGAACATGAGCCAAGACCCAACACCAGAAGGGACGCCAGTAGGTCACTCATTCATAAGCACCAAGCAGATCTGGGGGCTCCAATTATTGCAACGGGTATATTTTTGAGATTTTCTGATTTTTATGTTTATTTTGAAAGTCGATGTGCTACCCATCTAAGGTGGCTTGAAATCTAAGTAATCAACGTTTGTGATGCACCATCTATTGGAATTTGTAATGCATGTAGTAACAAAGTGCATTGCATTTGTCATTCCAGCAGATGGTGCATCAGCATGGCCTCCTTGTGATGGACCATCTGTTGTAATGAGAAATACAATGTCTCTGTCTCTGTTAAATGCCATTTGCTATCGGGTTCATTAAAGCAGGGTTAATGTTTGTGATGCACCATCTGTTGGAATGAAAAATGCAATTCATTTGATTATATAAGTGTTTGTGATGCGCCATCTGTTAGAATGACAAATGCAGTGCATATGTCTCTGTTAAATGCCATTTGGTATGAGATTCGTAACAGCAGAGTTAATGCTTGTGATATGCCATCTGTTGGAATGACACAGACACGGTCCTTTCAATACGGCGGATATACAATTGAGGAGTCACAACCAATATAGTCAAGCCCTTTACAATCCTAAACAGATGTGGAAGGTGACCAGCGTTGACAATGCTGTGACAAGTCATTTGGACTCATCTTTGTGTGGTGTAGTGGCTTTGGCTTTTGGTTTTACACCCAGAGACTGTGGGTTCAAATCCTGCTTCTGACACTGTGTGACCATGATCAAGTCACTTCACCTGCCTGTGCTCAAACTGGAAAAAAGAAGAAAAGTAACGTATTGTATCGCAGATGTTGTAAGTCGCCATGGACAGAACCGGCCGTCAAACGAGAAGTGATCATTATTATCATTATTATTATTATTATTATTATTATCATCCTGGAAGAATAAGGCAGCAGTTTAACGCCTCAATGCACAACCTGAGCTTTACGATAATTGGGATAATTACATAAATATTAAAATGTAATAGAGATCAAGGGAGCCGACGTCCGTCATACAAATAAATAAAGGCAGACCCCCGTGACCCTGTGTTCGGATTCAGCGGGTTAGAAAATGGATGGATGGATGCCCACTTGCAAACTCGCGTGTCTGCCAGGGAAATCCTCCACGCGCATTCTTTGCCGAGCCAATTGGTCAACAGAAAGCCCGCGGTTTAATCCTCAGCCAATCACGACTGAGTCACGCTGAGCAGTTCAAGCCTCGCGCTGACCACACGCTTTAATGCGCCGATGGCCGCTTGTTCAAAACAAGTTGAGATCAGCCGACCGGGCGGTTTTGCTGTAATCCCACAAGGAGGCAGGAAAATAAGAAGACGAGCGAGTTTACCTCAGAGAGCAGCCGCAATGGCTGAACCCAGGCTTGCGAAATCGCGGGGGAGGGGATGTGGGGGTGCGCGGTTTTGTGTTCCTGCGTCTCCTCGCGGCGCACCTTCTCCTTTGCTGAGGCGCGCGCCCGCTCCGCACGTCCCCGAGTCTTTTTTTTTTTATTTTATTTTATTATTTACAAAAACAAAAAAACGGCGCAGCGACAGACGAGTCCCGTCAATCGGTGTTTAATATGGCGCCTTACACTGAGGCAAGGCGCTTTATGGTGCACGTCATCGCTTTACCCCAGGGGTGTAAATCTTCTGGAATGTGCCCGGCTATTCAAAGCAGCTTGTCCAGGCAGGAGACTTCCAGAGAACTCGATGGGCTTGGCCGTACCACCCTGGGCTTTAAGCGTTCACGTAGAATCCACGGCTGAACGCTCCTTTTCTATTCTTTTTTTCTTGCTAGTTAACATTGTGTCACATCAGTTGTGTATTCATTTACTTAAGTGTAACCAGTCCATTGTGAATATAGCGCCTTCTGCATATAAGACATGAAGCCCCGATGGAAGGGGGCAGAGTCAGGACCCTCACTTCCATCTTTAACTTGCACTTCTGCCTTTGTTATCGTAAATGTTAAAAAAACACTATGGCGTATCGGGGGGCTGCAAAGAACGAATATTTACCTGCCCTAGGAGTGACGGTCCTTGGCAAACACTGCGGAGTCCGCCTGTGACCTCGCGTTAAACGTGCTGATCAGAATACAAAGCAGGGGCAACAGTTTGGACGAGCGAGGATTGGGGTGTGGGGTATTGATTTGGGTCCTTGGGGGGCTGTCACTGCCACTTTCGTCGGGCGCTTTATTCTCGAACCCTCTCAAACCAGCCTGATCCAGTTTAGGGAATTACTGGGCGCAAATCAGGAACCCACCCTGACCAGGACGCCAGTTGGCCGCAGACGGACTGGGCCAGTTACAATAATAATAATAATAATAATAATAATATATTTGAGCTGTTTGAGTAGTGAGAAAACGCTATATACATGCAAAGAATTAATAATAATAATATTACATTATATAGCGCCTTTCCCACGCTCATGGGAATGTGTTTGGGATTGAACGCTCCTTTACTGGGCCTGCCAAGTCAGAAGTTTGCTTTCTTTCTAAATGTCCTTTCTTTTTATTCATGCTGACGTGTGTTCAGACTATAGTGTGTGTACGTCTGTGTATATTTATTTATTTATTTAAATAATTTCTATTTCTTTAAAGAACTTCTGTAAAAAGCTAACTTTTCCCCAGGGATAAAATAAAGTTCTGTCTCTATGGCTGGATGGAGGGTCTGAATGGAAGTGGTGTCGTCAAGTAGCCCCTCGATCTTCAATGGTGGTTTTCCCATGGTGAGCGCTACTGGAACCATAGATCCGTTTCCAAATGTCTGCAATGTGAACGGGTCCCAGTCAGACACTTCGCTTTGAGCACATGGAGAATTCAGGGACTACCTTCAGTATCAAATGAGGCCGCCGTGTACTGTGCCATTGGGAGTCACCACAGAGTGCGGGTTTTTTTAAACTACTGGCCCCTTACCGCCCATGTAGTGCAGAGAGTCTGACCCTCTGTACCAATCGGTGCCATCAGAGCCCATCCAAACAAATGTATTCCCTACCGCCCCATTATTCACTTATAGGGTGTGTGGACGAGAGCAGTTAAATTTGGGGAGGGTCGAACGGTGGACTTTCGAGGAATTGAGATACTTGACAGCATTGGATGAGACGCAGAGTGACGTCGAGTGACGTCTTCCTTATAGCGCCACCGCTTGTGTTTCTACCCAATCGGAGTCCCAATTGCTCCTTTATGACATTAAAGTTTTAAACACTGGTGCGCCTTTCCCGTCAGTGCAAAACTGCGTACTCTACACGCACGTCTTCCCAAACTGACCCAATCCGCGAACACCGTTCATACACTCCATCCATTATCTGAACTCCAGCTCAGCGTTAAGGGAGTTGAAAGTTCAGAGCAAAAAATCATCCTGCCATGTGGACTGTCGGTCCATACAGGACATTATAACGAATCCGCCCACATTGAAATAGTTTCGAGGGGCCGTGTCACCCACCTTGTGCACCTTAAGGATGTGGAAGACAAAACGGACTGGGATTAGAGCCCAGTGGTGAGCGCATGCGCAACTCTGCTGTCGACTCTCGATTAATGACTCCGTACTCCATCCATTTAATGGTTTGCAAGTCGCTTTGGATAAAATAGACAGCTGAATCAAAGTAAAATATGAGTCCTAGTACTCGGGTAAACGAATGACGGGCTTAGGCGAAATAACGAGACAAAAGAAAAGAAATGAGGAGCGGAGGCTGCAAAAACTGCAAATTGGGATGAAAGTTAAGAGTGAGCTACGCGTCTGCCTCGTCCTGAAAAAGCAGCGGAGGCGCATTGTTAAAAAAATGAGCTTTATTTGCTTTATCTGAATTATTGCGCACATTCATCCATTTACTAAACTCAAATATTCAACAGCTGTGCCCATCCAACCACCCAGAATTCCTGTTGTACTTCAGTGATTTCAACCTGATACTGTTTTACAGGGCGGTTGGGATGACTTGTAGTGTAAAATGCGCTATAAAACCAAGCTTGACTTCCAATACAGTCTGAACTCATGCATTAAATGGCTGTACCCATCAATCCACTCAAAGGTTCTGTGGTTTTCAGCACGGCGATGTCTTACAGGAAGACGGGAATCGCGTATGGTGTAAAAGGCGCTATAAAAACAAAACCTGACTGTCCGCCTCCATAATAAACGGCTATGTTTTAACTCAAATATTCAACAGCTTTACTCATCATTCACTCAGAATTCATGTCGTACGTCGGTGATTTTTCAACGCCCGTTTTGCAGGCAGGTTTGGATGGCGTATGATGTAAAAGGCGCTATATAAAACAAGGCTTGACCGTCCAATACAGTAATAATCGGCTCTTTTGAGCTCATATAGTCAATATTCGCGACCGTCACCCGAGACAGAGAGGACATATTCAATATCTGTGCCCATCCACAAATTCATATTATACTTCTCTGTGCCTTTGAACCCGACGTTGTTCTGCATGCAGAGGGGAGTAAACAGCGCACTTTATTAATCAAAGCCCGGCCGTCCAAACCGCAGCGGTGCTCTGCTATTAAAAAGGACGTGACGTGACGTGGCGGCATTCTGTAAAGATGCCCTTGCGGTATGCCAACTTCATGCCGCCGTTGCCTGCAGTCTTCTACTCGTGGTGGGGAGTCGCACGGTGCCCGTGCAGGCTGCCAGGGTCGCTCCATTTTAAATGGACAGAAGCTGCAATGGAGATGGGCACATAAAGACCACCGCACTCGAAGCTTTCCCGTGATCGAGAGTCCCTCTCGTCCTTGCCTCAAGGTGATGAAGCCGAAGGTGCCACCTTTACGAAATATTCTGCTTATCTTACATAATACACTCCATCAACCAATTACACTTTATTTTGTATTGTGCCTTTGGCGGCACCTAGAATTATGTTTTTTATGTATATAATAGTAATATTGTAGTGACACTTCAATACGTTTTAATTTTACCAGGGCCATAATTACACACTCAGATAATAAAATATTATCACACACACACACACATAGTCGCGGGAGCGCGCGCGCCTATTCACAGGCAGCTTCCCAGGTTTCGCCATTCCAGCCGGCGGCCCAAAGAAACTTCGTGTCCTTGTCACCGGCATCTTCCACCTGTGGCTCCTTCCCTCGTTCCCACTTCTTTCCCTGAAGTCGGCTCGTCATTTCCTATAAACCGGGATGACGGGACACCTCAGGTATTCCATCTATTCGTTGAGTGGGGAGGGCGCTGTTCCATGAAGAGGATGGCACATTTTTGGGGAAACACACTTTGCCAAAACGAACAAATTTGATGCCGGCCGTCGCCACCACGACTCCCGAGTCCGAGGAGCGAACTGGAAGGACGCTGAAGTGACCCGCCGCACCTCACCAGACAAACTCGATTCCTTTTCATTTCAGCAGGACGGCACCCCCTTTTCGGATTGAAAGAGAGCGCAGACATTTTAAAGCGCATTTTACGGACACCGGCGGCCCACGACTGTCGCTGTCGGGTCACTGATTAGCTAACATCTTCCGAAACGTAAGGCACGCACGGTTATCTTGAATGGAGGATTGAAAGGCGGGCCGCTGGGGAGAAATTCACACAAAACACGCACACAGTCCGCCACCCACTTTTAGTAGAGGGTCAAAGTCCGCTCCTGATCGCGGCGTCCGCCCGCCCGCTTGCTCGCCTTATCTCTCGAGATTTGTGGTCACAACCAGGAAAACAAAAACTTAACTGCTGGGCTTCCTTTTCGTCTAAACCACACAGTCGCTTTTTGTCGTTCCACCTCATTGTGTTTCCCATGCAAATTAACCACCGAAACACATGGAATACCCGAAGGAACTCGAGGAAGGGAGCGATGGCTCTCCATTGACATCCCGAGATTCAGTTTTGCAGCCCAAGACAAACGAAGCCTCCGCCAAAAGGGTGAACAATACAAGGAGTGTAAGGCACTATATACATTGTATACACAAAGGAACAGCTGACAGGTGCAAAGGAATAAAAGGGAATGAACGCGACCCCGGAGTCCCAACATACAAGACGCTGCCCGCTGCGCTCCCGTTTCCAGTCTCGCCACCCAAACTGGCAGTCGCACCGAATCGGGGGCCGTAGGGACTGACATTACTGTCAGCCGGCCTTGGTGTAACTTTACGAAACCAAAGAAGAGATCAGTGAATCAGCATACACAGGACACCTCATATAGCGCCTTTCGAAGACTTTACAGAACATACCCGAGCAGCCAGAGCCGGCGCCTTCGTGCGGTCCGTCACACGGTCCGTACCTGGTAGCTGGAGGCAGACGACGGGCTGCCGATTGTGCTGCTGCTGCTGCCGCTTGTGAAAGATTCTGCTTGAGCTGGAGAAGCGCTGCTGCCGCGGGACGACGTGTCGTAGTTCCCGGGATAATCCTGGTACATGATCCGCTCGCTGCAGGGGAGGTTTGTAATTTGTCCGCTGTCCCGGCGTGTGGTTCCAAACGGGGTTCGACGAAACTTTCAAAAAGACAGAAATAAAGAAGCACCGACAGGAGATATAGGGGGCGTGTGTGGAGAAATAAATAAGAATACTACTAATAATAAAACGATCTGTACAGAATAGAACGGCACTCCGTGTCCCAGCTGCTAGCCACCGAGGACACTTGGAAACGAGGAAAAGGCTCCTAGAGCAGCGCCGCGGCTTCCTTTTAGATCATATCCTCCAATTGTACAGCCCGCCTGGCCGTGCGCTCAGTGGCCCTCTTTAATTTGTCCTTTAGTCCACTTCGGGAAGGCGCCCCCTCCTGTCTCTGTCTCTCTCTCTCTCTCTCTGTCTGTCTGTCTGTCTGTCTTGAGCTTGCACCCTTTCTTTCTTTCTTTTCTTCCTTTCTTTCGCTCGCTCGCTCTACCACTGAGTGATGTTCCCAGAGCGAAATGCGCGACTCGATGACTCACACTAATGCTATTAAACTACACTTGAGCGCCTCTTATCAAGCGCCATGCGGCTTTACCACGTCAAAGCTGTGGAGCAGCCAACCATTGCCCGAGAAAAGGAGGGGGCCGTGGCTTACGGAAACCGCAGATAGCAGCACGAGACAACTTCCGATGAGGCGAACAGACTGCGCTTACAAAACACCGACTTAAAGGAACTTAAAGAACGATTGAGGCGCATTTGAAATTAGAACCCGAACTAAAGACAAATCATCGCGGCTCTCGAATCCCCTCGGTTTAGGTTCGGTTTCAGAATGGCCGGACCAATTGACGCACATTTCCAAAAATGGGCAATTGCGTAAACGACGGTCTGGGTTTCCTAGGCTGGCATGACGTAGCAGGAGGGAATCCCTTTTTTTTACGTCCAGTCGTAGTACTGAGTCCGAGCGGAGAGGAGCGGAGCGGAGCGTAGAGCGGCTTGCCATCGTCAGAAGCCTCGCGTGCGTGTCTTTTATTCAGGGCCGTCCGGCTACAGGCTGGTGGCTCAAACTCAGAAAAGCGGCCGGCGGAGACCGGAGGAACACACGAGGACCGAAGGGGGGCGCTCGAGCTCCAGGGCCGCTCTCGCCGCTTAAGTTAACGGGGGGCTCGTGGACGTGGAGATCCCTTTATGATCCCCGTATGCGCGTCTTACGTTATGGTGGAAAACAAGTGTGTTAAAAAATAGATGCAAATGAAGAACATACAGATAATTCTGGATACTTTATGGATAATAAGGATTATGTCTACCTGCATCCTCATACATGCTTCATCGTATGCATACAATGAAAATAATAATACTAATACTACTACTACTACTACTACTACTACTACTACTACTACTAATAATAATAATAATAATAATTATTATTATTATTATTATTATTATTATTATTATTATTATTATTATTATAGTGCATGAATCCCAAAGTGGTGTGCAAGCTCCCATTCTAGGGGTTGTTACTTCCTGTACCCGTTGCTTACTGGGATAGGCTCGATAGGCTCCATCTGCCCCACACCCCTGGCATTGATAAAAAGGATAGAAAATGGATGGATGGATGATCTGAGTACCCGAAACATTTCAAAACAGGATGATTTTATTGCAATATCAGTGTTAAATAACGCAGCAGACAATGTGACATGCAAAGAGGCAGGAGCTCCGTCTTCTTTACCGGATTAGTTTACAGGACACACCGGCCAGTTAAAGAGCCCAGCAGCCTGACATTTCAAAACAATAATAATAATAATAATAATAATAATAATAATAATAATAATAATAATATTATATTATTATAAAGTGGCGCCCTAACCAGCGATTATTCCTGCATGCCTTAGGCCGGAAGCTTGATGGGACAGACCCCAGCGCCATCGGGCCCTGCTCTCCATCACGGGGAAGAGTTTAAAAAATGGATGGATGGAATGAATAATAATAATAACATGATGATGATGATGATGATGATGATGAAAGTAATAGACAGCCACATCAGACTGGATGTCCCGCTCGTTCGTTTGGCCTTTTTTTGAATTTCAATACTTAAGAACCGTTTGGACAGAGAAGAGGGCGCGGTGGTCTGGACTTTGTTCGGGCATGAACAGTTCAAAGCGTGCCAAGTGGCCAAAGCAGGACAACGCCTTTGTAATTCGTTGGCTTTAAAAGAAGGAAACAAAAACGTGGCACCCCACGCCAAACGCCATTAGCAGCTCCGTTGTAGTTCACAGCGCCTGTCGCCTTACGGCACCTGTAAAGTACGAAGACCGCTTTTGCCTTTTCGGATAGCAGACATTAGCTGGCTGAATGCAAGCGCTTTACTGGGATTCATTTATTTCTGAACGCCGCCCCCCTCGCTAAACTGTTGGGTGGCGCAGTGGTGAGCGCTGCTGAACTGGCGTTCCGAGTTCGACTCTTGCACGCTCCCCTGTTTTACTGCACGCATACCACCATTGACTGACCACCCTGATGTGCCCCCTGTGTGATTTGAAGTAATGTAGTCGATTGGCTCACACACGAAAGGAAGCAGCACCCGGTGGGATGAAGTGGTGGAGAGAACACAACCGGCGATGTCTTGCTTTAAGTGGAATGGCAGGCTTCCCGGAACAGCGCAGTTGTTGTCGTTTTGTTTTCCTTTCGCGACAGAAGCGCCGAGTTTCACAGGAATGAAACAATTTGTGCTTTCATCAAAGTCCCCATTGCCAGCTTCTCCGAAAGTGACTCGGTGACGTCCTGAGCTGTTTGAGTGGCGTGGCCTCCACCGGGACCGACCTTCAGTAACGTTCTTATTGGCGCGTGAATCACGGACTCCAAACCTTAAAGTCACACATCCGCAGGTGCGGCAGTTAACGGACCGTCTGTCACAGCGCAGGGCACCCAGTGCCCGAGTTTCATGTTGCATACTGTAATTGAATGAAATATTACAGAGGCGCAACCGACATGTCCGTGGAAATCAACGACAAGTCCTGGAAGAGACGGCAGTGACTCGGGGGCAGCGCAGGGACGGAAGAAGCAACCTTCAAACGGCACATGGCGCGTTTCCACAGGTGCTTTTCCACAGCGCGAGCTCATTTAGGAGAAGTGACGCGCTCGGTGTGTATGTGCTGGAAACGGAACTCTCAGCCCAGTGTGTGAGTATAGCGCCCTCTTCAAAGGGTCGGCGTGGCCTCCTGTTTTTACAACCGACGGGCTCCCTCTGGGTCGTGAACAAGCGACATCGTGGTCCGCAGGTAACATCTCCGCCACCAACCCCCATTGCCGACATCGCTGTGGTCTTCTCATGTCCCACCGCAGTCCGCTTAATGTGTTTATTAATAGGAAAATGTCCACCGTATTAGACTGCACGGTTAAACTCCTCTTATGATGGCAGAGCATGACAAGAAGACACACGTTTACATTTCCGTGAAGGTTAAAAAGAAAAGTAGAGATGGGGATTGAACCAGTGACAGGGACACCGGGCTGGAAAGTGTCACACCTGCATTTGTGGACATAATGGCCAAGACATTGCAGATTCACAGTGGAGTGGGGCATTATATAGTGCCTTTCATATCTATCTATCTATCTATCTATCTATCTATCTATCTATCTATCTATCTATCTATCTATCTATCTATCTATCTATGTTATATAGTGCCTTTCATATCTATCTATCTATCCATCTATCTATCTATTATATAGTGCCTTTCATATCTATCTATCTATCTATCTATCAATTCTATAGCTCCTTTTCACATCTACAGTATGTACCTTTCTATCTCTCTATGGGATGGCAGCTCAGTCTCCTTTATTGTCTCCAGTTGGATGCTAGACTCTCCTGCTTTCAGTAGCCCCCCAAACCGCTATACCCTAACCATGGTGACCCCTAATCTTAATTTCCATCCTAAAGCTGCACTCACTTCACTGTGCTGTGGCTTTGCCCGTTTCCAATACATTGCTGCATTCTGGCACAGTTTTGCGGGGTATTTATGTTGTACGGTGAGTAATAAATAAAGAATATCATTATTTAAGAAGTGCATATGTAAAGAACACCAGTGAACGAGTTTATTGAATAAATTCATTATATTCCCACACTTGGACACTGTGGAGCTAGTGGAGGATAAATGAATGCAGAAGGGTTCTGACATCTGACCACGCCCACGTCCTTCCCCGCCCCTTCCCATGTTGAAGCCTGCAGATTTGCTCCTCAACAATCCAAACGTTTGACCACTAGGGGGAGACACTGGCTGCGTGTAGAACCTTTAGAAGAGGCCAGACATCTGGAACATGAAGTGCTTTGTAGCTCCAGCGATTGGGCACGAAGACAGAATAATAAATGAAAACATTAACGGGACGAGAAGGAGTGTCTCCTGCACATTGTGGACATCTTATCCCATCCTGTTTTCAAGTACCCACTGCTGGTAGGACTGTCCCTGACTTTTTGTGACCCCATATCTGAGGAAGTGCCTTCAGTTAACAGATCGGTAGGTGGACATGGCAGTGCAGCCGTCTAAGGGACGATAAGAACTGAAATGGCGACAGTTGCTCGAACTCGCATTGTATCTGATTTATTCTGTTACCTTCCTTCTTTACCTCGAATAGTTTAAAGGCATCAAATGGCCGGTGATTGATTGATTGATACCACCGTCTGTCACCCACCTTCTGCGCCTGTGAGCTTCAATCCCGAGCAGCAGGAAGACGCCGCCCACCCCAGCAGCGCTGACCTCAAGGAAAGAAACAGAGGTGGTGACACGCCAGTCTGTCGCAGCCACTTCAGTGGAGCCCCTGATCATTTTGTCGGTGTTTGTAATATTAATGCCGTTATGTGGCTGTATGTATACAATAAAGTTGAGGTTGGAAAATACAAAAAAAGCTCATCAAGAGACGTGCCAAAGGAAGACATGAGCCCGTGTCACATGTGACACCATGGTATATATAGCGCCTTGAGTTGTATTAAAGTGCTGCCTTGAACGTCAGTGTAAGTTGAAGTGCCAGGAAAGCCCAGTGCCACCTCTGTGAGGATGATGATGATGATGATGCACGCGTTCCTCTCGAAGCCCATCAGATTTTCCTGTGCGAGGCCTGTCTGACACGTACAATATGTCACTGCTGTCAAAGCCACTGCTGCTGTCGCCGGCGGCACATGAAAGGCTTCCTGGTGTTGGTGCTGCGGAAAGAAGAGCCTGCGCGCGCGTCACGGGCAGCGGAGTGGCTTTGCCTGTCGTGCGTGGGTTGTGTTTCTTGGTAAACCAGTGAGGGGCTTTGAGGAATTGGCGATCCAGAGCAGCATAACGGAAAAGAGGAGGGGCGCTGCTTGTGTGTGTGTGAGGCGAACAGCCACGGTGTGTGTGTCGATCGTGAGGCGGAGCACCGACCACCGGCCAGCACCACCACGACCCCGCAGACCCTCCACCTCGAACCCCGCTATTGTCTATCTGGTCGAGGTAGAGGTGCGGACTCTCCGCAGGTCACCAGCAGCTCGCGACACTCTTATGGTAACAGCCAGATGTTCGCGTCAAACGACTGTCACTAAATCAGTTCCAGTGAAATGACTTCCCGTCACCTCGCCGTACGGCTAACCGCCGGAAAGTCGCACGAGCCGGACGAACCGATTGACCCGCACACAAGTGCACTCAGTGACTCGCACACAACGCGCAGGCGCCGCGCACTCCCACTCCTTCGCCCACTCCTGCGCCCCCACACTCGCAGCGTTTTAAACAGACGACCTTATTGTTACATTCACAAAGTTTCATTTAATTATCTGCAAACTGTGCTGTGACAAAAGGATGTCATTTGGACAAAATCCAAGTTCACGCACAGAGGCGGAGGGGGACAAACACGACGAGACAGTCTGGATGGCATCAGAGGGCCTTTGTGAACCCGAGGGGGCCGAAGTGCTGCTGCTGCTCAGACTGACCTTCTCTGCGGGGCTTCAACCAGTGAGACCCCTCGAAACGGAAACGGCCAAGCGAGCATCCAGCGCAGTGCTGTGATGTGACGGCCACAGCGACATGAAGTGACATGAAAAGTGCTGGAAGACGAGCTGTGTCTCTGCCCAGGGGTGGGCTGCACCTAAACACAGGGCACTGGCAGAGGTCTGGACCGATGGCACCAGGCAGGCAGCTGAGCTCTCAGTCCATTTGTTATACTGAGCCTTTCATAGCTATGGACATGTACCCGTATTATATAGTGCCTTCCATCTATCTATCTATCTATCTATCTATCTATCTATCTATCTATCTATCTATCCATCTATTATATAGTGCCTTACATCGATCTATCTATCTATCTATCTATCTATCTATCTATCTATCTATCTAAAGTGCCATTATATCTATCTATCTATCTATCTATCTATCTATCTATTATATAGTGCCTTACATCTATCTATCTATTATATAGTGCCTTTCATATCTATCTATCTATCTATGTGCCCACATCCTTGCTCTCTTTTTTCTGGTGCCACCCTCAGCTCCTCCCCCAGCTGGCCGCTCACTCGATGGCCTTTCTCTTTCCATAAAGCGCCTTTCAAAGCGGCCCTCTGCCCAGTGACTTCAGAGAGACGTTTCTGAGAGCCACAGAGCCCAATTTAAATGATTACAATCAGCACAAAGGCAGACACTGAAACAATTAATATCAGCACTCAGCCGGAAGTGAACCCCCCCCCACCCAATGCCCCTCTTAGCATGGCACCAAGTGGACTCGGGGGTAAGGCTGTGCACTGTGCCACGTGAGGCCGCCTGGCCTTCAGCAGCCTAATTACATTTTGCACGCTTGCTCGCCAGCTGAAGGCTCTGCTGATTGTGAGTCGGCTGTTATTTTTAAAAATGCCCAGAGTCTGGGAATGAGGACCCTGGTACTTTTGCTGGCATGGATTTGCAGCAAGCCCTGCCACTCAGAAGAGCCTCTTGATGGTCAGAGAAGAAGATAGGGTGAGGATGTTCATCTGCCAGGGCACCCCATTTTCTTACAGAAGGCTCTTCAAAGTGAAGGAGGGTGCCATGGCACCAAGTTGGCAAGTGAGGGACTTCTGCACCACAGATGAATTATGAGGGGCCCTGTGCCAGGCCAGGGTCCTCCAAAAGTGCCCAACCACTCCATTCGAGTCTCTTGTTGAGCTGCCCAGGGTCTCGGAGTTCTGCCTGCAACACACAAAGTGCCAGGTCTCTTGTCCCAGAAATTCCTTTATCATGCCATTTCTAATTCATTCCAGTAATTTAGTAAGGGAACCCCCAGCCTGCCCAAGTAATGCTACCCACAAGCCTCTGTCACCCCAAGAACCTCCTGCAGGCAGAGCAGTACATATGGGTAAAGTTGGCACGGGGCCTTCTGGAGTAGGGAGGTGCCCACTGCCCTTTGCACTTGTGAATCACAGCAAGCATTCGGCCACATGCCATGCCAACACGCTTCCCTCCTGCTTGTCTGCTGGCGCTTATGTCGCAAGAGATGCCAATAGGACCCCTCCAGTGAATCATTCCATATTATAAAGCTCCTTTCACAGACAGGGACCTTTTTGGATTCCATCCTCCTCCATCACTGTCACTTTCTGAGGGTCTCGACTTGCTGTTCCCATTCAAGCTCCCCCCAGGGTCTCCTGTCATGTGACTTATCCCAACTACATCCAGGATTTTAGGTGGTGAAGCATACTGTATGCCCCCTAACATATGCAATGAGATGCCAGACCCTAACTGACCCGCTCAGACTGGTGCGGCCCCTCACTCTTTGCATACCAGGCTGCCCCTTTTCTGGTTGCCCGTTCCGACGATGAAGAAGATCCTCTCGGGTCTCCTCCAGATCAGAAGCACTTGAATGAAAGCCGACGCTGCTGCAGGTCGGCCCTCCAATTTGGATGAGGATGGAAACTCAACAAACCCGTCTGTCTGGAGCAGGCTTGGCACTGCCCGAGCAAGATTACTGAAGCTGGAGGGCTTAAAGGCAAATTACAGGGTGGGTACTGGGATAGAGATGGGTAGTACACACCCCAGGCGGCAGGCAATCCATCGCGGGCAGAACAGCGGGAAAAGGGCCAAGTTGTGAGCTCTGGCAATGCGGCACAGGGCAGGAGTCACTCCTTGGGTGCCAGCTGGGCACAAGTGATAAACAAAGCCAGGCCTCTGACTGGGAAAGGAGAAGGATGGGCAGGCAGCCTGGCATGTGCACCCGCATACACTCGACTAAACCAAACATGCAACTTCCATGTGTACTGGAACAGCAAATTGGGTTATAAGGGGAAATGCGGGAAGCCCCAGCAGAGGGCGCCACTGAGCGGAGTGTCTGTTCAGCTCAATTTACAGCACAAAGAAATCGGCGTCACTTTTACTGGGCTACGTGAGGGCTACAGGCAGGAGGTGCCACCGAGCTGACCCTCCATTCAAGTCTGCAGCCTGGAGCAGAGGGCGCCACTGAGCTGAACGTCTCCTGTCTCCTATTGGCCACTTTATCTTATTGATCCTTGTAAAATAGAACCTGTGTCTCTGAGGACCGCACTCTCACCTCTTGGTCCCGCCACGCCACAGGCGTCTTTCGGTGGTGTTCACTGACATTCCGGCTACCGGCCCATTCCTAGCATTCCTCAAATGCCAGAGGCACACGTTGGTCTGACCCCTCAGGCTACTTCAGGCTGGCTGACCAACATCAAAGCTGTGACCTCAGGCATCAAGGGGGGGTCCAAAAACAGACGTCCTTGTTTGACCCCCCAGGCTCAACTCCAACCCCACACACACCTGAACACCTGACTGGGCGCTCTCTCAGTCGAGGGTCTGAAGGAGTCACAGCGGTGACAATGACAAGGAGTACACAACACAAGGCCACAAGCCGGCAGGAAGATGACAACATAAACCCCCACCACTGGGACAGCCTCCAATTCAGCTGGGACGTCCCACTGGGGTACCGAGGCCGAGGGGAGGCTTCTGAAGCCTTTCTTACATTGCTTGAGGCGGACAAACTGCATGGCCACCACAACCCTCAGCATCTCAGACTCTTACTGGACTTCCATGCCCACGTCCACGTATCAGGCCAAAGACGGACATGACACAGACATCGGGATGGCCCAGCCTTCCACATGGCATGTCCTAGGGAGGCAGGAGGAAACCTCAGGAGGACACGGCCCTAGATGAGTGATGAACCAGGGTGCAAGTGCTGTGAGGGGGTGATGCCATTCACCGTGCCACCCTAAAGTACAAATGATATCACCGTGTATGTAAGCAGTGGCATCCTGCAAGCCAAGAGAGAGAGAGATGTGAATGGCACTTTATAATAGATAGATAGATAAATAAAGTGAAAGGCACTATATAATAGATAGATAGATAGATAGATAGATAGATAGATAGATAGATAGATAAAGTGAAAGGCACTATATAATAGATAAATAGATAGATAGATAGATAGATAGATAGATAGATAGATAGATAGATAGATAACGTGAAAGGCACTATATAATAGATAGATAGATAGATAGATAGATAGATAGATAGATAGATAGATAAATAAAGTGAAAGGCACTATATAATAGATAGATAGATAGATAGATAGATAGAGTGAAAGGCACTATATGATAGATAGATAGATAGATAGATAGATAGATAGATAGATAGATAGATAGATAGATAGATAAAGTGAAAGGCACTATATGATAGATAGATAGATAGATAGATAGATAGAGTGAAAGGCACTATATGATAGATAGATAGATAGATAGATAGATAGATAGATAGATAGATAGATAGATAGAGTGAAAGGCACTATATGATAGATAGATAGATAGATAGATAGATAGATAGATAGATAGATAGATAAATAAAGTGAAAGGCACTATATAATAGATAGATAGATAGATAGATAGATAGATAGATAGATAGATAGATAGATAGATAGATAAAGTGAAAGGCACTATATGATAGATAGATAGATAGATAGATAGAGTGAAAGGCACTATATGATAGATAGATAGATAGATAGATAGATAGATAGATAGATAGATAGATAGATAGATAGATAGATAGATAAAGTGAAAGGCACTATATAATAGATAGATAGATAGATAGATAGATAGATAGATAGATAGATAGATAGATAGATAGATAGAACTGAAGGGCACCATATAATAAACAGATAAAATGCATTATATGATAGACAGATACGTATACAAGGCACTTTATAAGAGGTGGATATATGGCTAGATATGAAAGGCACTATATCATGGACAGATAAAAGGTGTTTTATACTTGATAGATATATAGGTAGATGGATATGAAATGCACTGTATAACAGGCAGACAGACATTATATGTAATAGACAGATAGGTGGAAAGGCACCATACAGTAGGCAGATAAAAGTTATTCTATCGTACATACTGTAGAGTAGATAGTAGTTGAAAGGCACTATATAGTAGACAGATAGATATGTAGACCTAATAAGACAGATAGCTACACAGATAGACATGTGGCTTATTGTGCAGAGGTTCAGGTTAACAGACAATAAAACAGATAAATGTGAAAGGCACTATAGAATAGACAGATAGAGAGAATTAGACAGACAGACGGACGCACAGACAAATGGAGTTTCATTATGCTATACTGTATAACAGACAGAGAAGAGCGCTATGTATAGATAGACAGTTATGAAGATGTTCTGTAGTAGGCAGTCATTAAAGGCGCTATATAACAGATAGCTAGAGGCCTAGACAGTGTGGTGTATGGTCAGCCATTCATCCCGGCCAATACCCCCAAGCCGCCAGATGGAGCCCTCCCTGCAGTATGGAGGTGCCCCGAAGACCAGCAGGGCATCATGGGCATTGGAGTCTTTATGCTGGATACCATGGAGGCCACTAGGAGACGCTGCAGGGAGGAACGATGTTTATTTGCCTTACGCCCTGGAAGTACGTCCAAGTCACATGGACAAGGGGAATGATGTGCTTCCGGGGTGAAGAAAAGGACTTTTGATCTGACCCGGAAGTGATAGGAGATCACATGGACTGAGGATTGGAACACTTCCGGGTCAGGGAATATAAAAGGATTGTGGGAGCTCCCAGACGGCGAGCTGAGCAGGGTGGCAGGGTGGCAACACATCTGGGAGTGGAGGATTGTATTATTGAGTATTTGTATTCGATATTAATGAGTAATGTGGACAGGAGGGTGCTTGGTGCACTGTGCAGAATAAATATAGTCTTCTTTTGGACTTTTATCTGGTGCCTGGCATCTTGGACAAGGGTTCAAAGGAGCGATAGCAGCCCCTATCTGTCACAACAGACAGACAGTAAGTAAGTGACTGAGTCATTCGGCCCCCCATACTGGTGCAGGCCGCTCTGCCGGCCCCCTCCAACTCTTCAGCCTGATCATTCTGGCCGTTTCCTGAGACTTTATACCAGATCCGAGTTTTCCAACAACAGGCGGAAGTCCGTGTGCCAGGAAGTGTTTTGGCTGCTCTCAGTTCCCGCTCTCGCTCTGTAAACGGCCGTCTCTCCTTATCACTCCTCCGTCTATTTTTGAAACTCCAGTGAAGCGCCAGCAGGACGTCAATACTTTTCCAAGAAGATGGGTGGGGATCGAGGCCCGTGGTGTCTGGACTGACAGGCAGGATTCTGTGGTAGCGCTAACTACTGGGCCACTATGCTACCCACAGAGCAAAACATCAAAATAAAAGCCTTGTGAGCTGAACCCAAATGTCTGGTGTGTGAGGCAGTGGCACTGTGGCACCATGCTGTCGGCAGTGCCAACACAGCCAATGCCTGAAGTGTGAATTGAACCCGAATGTCGGGGGCGGGAGGCTCTGCTCCTAACCAGGGTGCTGACCACACAGATGTTGACTGGGCCAATAACTCACTAACCACTGTGCCACCACATCTCCCAGCTGGGTAAGGCGCTATATTAAAGTTTAAATTGCCTTCACTGCGTTTGCTGACTGTTTCCCAATCAGAATGTCATTTTCTGTTTGATTAAAGCAAATACGAGCAGCTCCAGAGAAGTTCAAATTCTTATAAAAAGTTTCAGTTCTTCACACAATGATGCCAATCCGCCGTGATCAGCGTGAAGTGACAGCAGCAGGGCCCACTGCCAGCCTCTAAGCCGCTTATTTGGGGTCTTTAATCCTCCTGTCACGCCTTTCACTTTCCTGCTGCGAGGCTGTGTGCCGACCCCATGCATGGTCACGTTTGGGTGCCCCCCCCCACTCCAGCCAGGCTGACCCCTCATCTTCTTGTCGTCATTAAGGGTCAGCCTGACCAAGGTAACGGATGGAAATCACGTCTCGCTGGGGGGCTGAACAAACAAACCCACGAGACAGGATTAGCCCCTCTAAGAGATTTTCAGTAAGTCCGCCTGTGCCTTCCAGATATGGCAGTGAAGACAACTGTGTGACCAAGGCGCACAATACAGAGAGGGTCCTGGAGGGGTGTCTGGGACCCCTCAAGGTCTGAACATCAAAATTGTAGGGGTGGTCCTAGAAAATACACTTTAAAAACATTTAATTAATTAAGTCACTCAATGCCCCCATTACTGAGGATGTGTGAAAATATTGGAGTGGCTGGTGGACCACCCATCACAGGCAGGACTGGAAGGGTCTGCCAGCGCAGAGGTTCGAGTTACAGAAGACTGGGCGGGGCCAGAGGTTTGAGTGACAGCTGGATGGGCGTGGCCAAGTGCTCATCACCGTTAGTCGCGCCTTATCATGGCCTCCCCAGGCCTCTGCCGGTCCCCATCTCCTGTACGTCACTCATACGTCGTTTTCATCGTGTTTCTCATCTTTTTTTGTCATTTTTGTTGTTTCCCTCCACTCCCACCCCACGCTGGTTGGTGGACCCCAGCCCCCCCCCCCACATTCAGTTTCTCGCTGAGCTGTTTGGTGGTCGGGCTGCTAGGTTGCTTTGCCTGTCTAAATTCCCCCACTGATGGACTGGTGCCCCCTACTGGGCGGGTTCCTTTTCCTGGAGGTCGTGTCAGCCACAAAATAAAGGGGGCTAAAGGAGGGGGGGATGGACACACTCGTTTGTGGATGTGAGTTAT
This sequence comes from Polypterus senegalus, assembly GCF_016835505.1. Lineage (NCBI taxonomy): Eukaryota > Metazoa > Chordata > Cladistia > Polypteriformes > Polypteridae > Polypterus > Polypterus senegalus. The sequence continues at coordinate 304,772,970 of NC_053156.1, forward strand.
TCCTTTTCATCTATTTATTTATTGTCTGACGCTTTTATCCAAGTCAGCCAGGGTTCCTCCCCTTACGGAGCTTCTTTTCTGTCCTTTTTGTTCTTCGTTTATTTCTGTTAACGTTACTTTTATTAATTAACTGCTGCTGTGCTTTTGTATTTGGATTGTGGGGGCGGGGCCACCTGTCAATCCTGAACAGGATCCGCCCACCGCCCCGTAAATCCGGAGGGTCTCCCGCAGTTCCTGGTGGCTCATGCTGGATGCTCCAGGGAATCGCTGGGTTTGGGTGCTTTGAAGTTCTTCGGTGCTTTTCTGATTCCACAGACTGCTTGGACTTTTAACTTTTAACTGTTATTGGGACTTTGGTGGCTTTGGATTGCCGTATCGTTTTGGGCAAATCTTTTTGCCTTTGAGCTCCATGGAGCTTCACTGTTATTGGAGAGCAGGGCTGTGATGTCATATTTACAGGTGGTGAAGTATCCATGACGGCCTTATCGTGTCTGGCCGGGGTTTTTCACGGGATTTCCCCCTCTAGTGGGCATTTTTGGGACTTGCATGCTTTGGGGCACCTAGTTGATGACAAAGGCCACTTATGACATTTGCGTTTTGTTTCTTTTGTTTTTCCAGTTGGTGCACAGGCAGGTGAAGTGACTTTACTCGTGGTCACACCATGGTGTCAGTAGTGGGATTGCAGCCCACCACCTCAGGGTTTGACGTCCAAAGCCTTTGGCAGTTTGGGAGGTCACAGCAGCCATTAATGGTGGCAAATACTAAGAAAATTCATCTAGGGAGTCAAACTGGTTTAACCACAGAAAGAAAGAAAGAAAGAAAACAACAAGAGAAGGAAAATGTGCTGACAAAGCAAACAAATATGGCATCTTTATGAAAAAGCAGCAAGCTGAGGAAAATCAAAAAACACTTCACACCACAACCATGTGGCACGACCTGCTGCTGCCCTTCACGTGCCCGTTAGGTCCTGGCAAACCCAGGGTGACGACAAGCCATGAAAGGCAGACCCCCAAGACTGGCAATTGGCTAACCAGCTGTGGTGTATAGCGCCTTTCACTGAAAACCTCATCACAAGGTGTGCACAAACTGGATGGAAAAAAATAAAACGAAACGTCGAGAATCCACAACGACGAGGACGTCACAAAGAAATGAAGAGCAGCTGAGGCCGCCTGCCAATGGCACTGGTGGTCTCGGTCAGGGAGACGTGTGGCATGTCAATTAGCACAGGAAAGTGACAATGGGGGTGTCTGGTCACATTTTATATAGTGCCTTTCATACAGGACATCACATGACACCACACTGTCACTGTCTATAATACGTTCTCATTGTCCGTAAATATTTATTAATATGAAACGTTACAAAGTCCACTGCGGTGCTATAAGAAGTCGCCTTTGGAGAAATGAGGTGATCAGGACTGGGCAGAGTGGCCTGTTTTTGTCCAAATTGTCCTAATGAACTCATTTTGACCGATTGTCCTCATGGTTATCACAAGCAGGCTGTGTCACTTTGTCACCTGTTGATTCCACCTCGCGGTGGCCGTCCTCATGAAGGCAAGAATGGACATGCTGGAGTCTTCCTGTGGAGGTGAACATGTGGAGACGGTCACATTGAAAGGCGCTATATGAGTGTAAGACTGACATGAGTGAGTGAGACAGAAGGCGTCAGAGTTGTAACAGCATGTATGGAGTCCACAGAGACTCTTAACCTGCATGTCTGACTGACATTCAAACACATCACCACTCTGCGGTGCCACGACGGACAAGAATGAGCCAAAAGACAGAACTTCACTTAATACGATATGGCGCCTTTCATGTCTGTCCTGCCTACTGTGCCAGTCTAACTAATATGCAAAGTCTGTGCCATCCATCTACCTCAGGCTTCCTATGTAAAAAGGAGGACTTTGAAATCAGCCCTAAGATTAACTGGAGGCCAGTGTGAGGACTCAAGGACAGGGGCTATGTGGCCGGACCCTTCAGTACAAGTCCTGGTCATGTCAGCCAAAGCCCAGCGAAGGTCTGACCAACAAGCACCACAATGAAACTTGTGGACATCACTTGTACAGACAGACAGCTTTGAAAGGCACTATATGATAGATAGATAGATAGATAGATAGATAGATAGATAGATAGATAAGATAGATAGATAGATAGATAGATAGATAGATAGATAGATAGATAGATAGAGTGAAAGGCAATATATAACAGATAGAGTGAAAGGAGCTATATGATAGATAGATAGAGTGAAAGGCACTATATAATAGATAGATAGAAAGATGGAGTAAAAGGCAATATATAATAGATAGATAGAGTGAAAGGCGCTATATAATGAATAGATAGATAGATAAATAGATAGAGAGAGTGAAAGGTGCTATATAACAGATGTATAGTCATAGTTACATGTATTTATATTTTCACACCAGCACACAATGCCCTCCTGCCCAGTGCCATGATAAACAAGACTGGATGTAAATTCAGAAGGTGTCATTATATCTCAGACAGACAGACAGACAGTCAGATATGAAAGGCACAGTCAATGAGATCTCTAAACACGAAAGGCACTTTACAGTCACCTTTATGTTGTGTGCCACCGTATGATATAAGTTTCCTATTTAAGGGGCTCCATATGAAAGATGCTACATAAAATGCAGATGTGACCCCCATTGTGACGCACCCCACTGTGTGTCACAGACGCTGTTCCGTATTGGGACCCCTTGCCCCCTGTGTGAGGTGGTCACTATTAAATGGTAGAATGTAACATCGGTGGCTGAGCGGGGCTTTCAAAGAGAAAGCATACAGGAGATGAATACGATTGGCTGTCTAAAGTTTTGCCGCGCCCATTTAAAATGAAGAAGACTGCACAGCAGATAATTACGATGACCAGATGTGTATGTCAGTTGCAAGGATTGGCTGGTGATGGAAAGGTGGGCGGGTTCATAAAAGAATGATTGACGGCTGGCCTGCCCCCTTTCATTGCCTCCGGTTTCTGTGTTTGTGGTTTGTGTCAGAGGTGGCGGTCAGTGGCAGGAAGGTGGATGCCATTTTGGTGGGCAGTGTAAAGTGGATGGTGTTTGGTCAGATTGGACACGGCAGGATGAGACTGCTGTATGTAACCATAGAAACAGCATAACTGTACATTCACCGATCCACTAAATCCAGTTTAGGGTCATTGGGGGCAGGAGCTTGTCCTGGCAGGAGTGGGGGTCTGGCACCACACACTAATCCACATATACAGGGGGGCAGTTTGGAATCGTCATTTAAGGTAAGCTGGGTGTCCCCAGGGATATGAAGGGAAAAACTGAGGATGGGCTGGAAAAGGGAGAACATGCAAACTGCGGACCGACAACACACTGAGGCAGGAATTGAACCCGAGGCGCAGGAAATGTGGGGTGTGCCTTTACAGAAAAAGTGAGGACTTGGACTGTGGTTTGATGTTAGGAGATTTATTAGCAGCAGTTATCAACACTCCTTACATTTCCTTTATGTTTAGTGCTTGGTAAGGCGCTATATAAAACTGAAATGCCACAGGCGGCTGGGCGCTGACATTCCAAGGAGTTTCTTTTATTTCTTTGGTGTTGTGCAGAGCCTCAATAAGGATGTATTCATATTCTTGTTGTTTTGTAAGGCACTATAAAGATACTGAGTGACAGGAATGGCACAAACTTTCTGATGCCAACATCATTTATTTCATTCCCTAAAATGTGCACTTTGTTAAATCCGTATCCTCCCCGGGCACATGCCAGCCCCCGTTCCTTCTCGTCGTGTGCAAGGGTCCCGAGCTGCTCCTTTCTATTTTGAGTGGTGGTCTCTACTGAAGAGCAAACAGAAGAGGAATGCGGTCGAGGTCAAGACAGCTGCGTGACTCCTTTGCCGCTCATTAGCAGCAGCCTGGCGCTCGCCTATCTGCCCGCTCTCTTCATGTTGGGCTCCTGGGCTGGCATCTTGTCAGAAGGCATCAGTGGCCGCCGCAGAGCTCTGTCAGAATTCATTGGTAAGAAGAGGCGGCCAAGGGAAATGCCAGGTCATAGCGTCAGGCCCCAGGCAGCAGCGCATGGCAACTGTGAAAACGATGCCAAGCGTGCTTGTATTTATACGCAGGGCACACTGGAATAAAGAAGGGCGCACTGGTCCACCACTCCTGCGGAGACCTACAAAGCTTCCTGGACAGATTAGAAGGAACAGGAGAAGGTCACAGCCATAGTGTGAATGGTGCCACCTTGTCACACACACACACACACATACACACCAAGGCTTAGGGACCCCCCAAGGACAAGGACAGTTGAGGTCTGATAACATCCACCTGCTCGGCCCACTTTTAAGACTCCCCTATGACTTCTTGTCAAGTTGGCCTGACATCCTGATGAGGTGCCCATAATGCCTGGGCTGTCCCTCGAGCTGTTGCTCTGAGCTGGGAAGGCCCATGGAGGAGGCACAGGGCGGCACATGTCTGACCCCCTTTAAGATGGTGGGGATAAAGACCACTGGGGAGCATCTATGGGTGAGAAGCAAACACAGCCTGGAGGTCACAGGCTGGAACAGACATGGAGGGCATAAGGGTGATGCCAACACTTGGTGACACTGCTCTGAGACCAGGCCTCGCTTGAGATGAGATGCACAATTCGTGGGCAAGAATGCCAATTCAAGGAGGGCTGACTGCTGCAGGGCACGATTGACCGAAATGTACAGTAGCTCTCCGGTCCCTCAAAACGCTGCTGCAGGAATCCTTACCAGAACTACCAACTATATAGCGCCTTTCACATCAGTAAGTCTATGTATCATACGGAGTTTGCCATAATTAGCTATACATTATATAGTGCCTGTCATATCTCGTTACCTTTGACTGTTATATCGTGCCTCTCTCTCCCTCTAATTATCTATTATGGAGTGCCCATCTCATGTGTTTATTATAGAGAGCCTCTCGCGTCAATCACAAAGTGCCTTTCATACGTCCCTACCAGTCTGTCATATAGCGCCTTTCATACGTCTATTGTAGTGTCTTTTAAATCTCTTCATCCATCTTTATATCTTTAATATGGTGCTTTACATGTCTCTCTCTGTCCAGCTGTCTGTCATATAGCACCTTCCACATCTGTTATAGTGCCTTTCATCCATTATATAGCGCCTTATCTCTCCTACTATCAATCTATTAAATAGCACCTTTCACATCGCTCTATGTATCCATCTACCATATAGTGCCTTTCATTTCTATATATCAGTTACATAGGGCATCACATTACGTAGTGCCTTTCACATCTATCTGTTTGTCTTATCCATTATATAGCGCCTTTCACATATATCTATCATATAGTGCCTTTCATCTATCTGTTATATAGTGCCATATCTATCTATGTGTTATACGGTGCCTTTAAATCTCTTTATTTGTTATATAAAGACTTTCCTATCTCTGTACCTATTATATTGTGCCTTTTGTTTTTCTCTATCTGCTGTATAGCGCCTTTCATTTCTGTTAGTGCTTTTTGACACCTGTTATATAGCGCCCCTCCTATCTCTCTCCACCCAATACCCAGTGCCCGTCTTACCTGCCTACCTATTATAAAGTGCCTTTCCTATGCCTTGGTCTGTCTCTCCGTTATATGAGGCCACGTTTTGCCACCTGAATACTTTGTTGTTTGTCGCCCAAATCCTCACACACTGAAGTCGTTCTTCACTACTCTCAATCACCACATTGCCATTTTATTTTATTATTTTTTTTTTTCATGTGCTGTTATGTTATTTATCGTTGCTATGGCTGCAGTTATGCATGTGACTCAACGAGTCATGTGACCGGTGACATGATGGCACACAGATCGTCACAGGTGATTTGTGCTTTTTAAGGACTGTTATCTTAAATTTCAGTTCATCTCCTGCTCCTTTGTCACGTCTGCTGTGTGCCCCCCACAATGGCACATTCCTGTTATTTCAGCTTTACAATAAATAAAAAAACAAAACAAAGAACCAAAACGCCGCAGTTCTGTCACCTGTCTTTGCTGGTTTGGGACAGACGACTCTGACTTTGGTGGCTCTTGCGCGCGTCCACAGGTGTTGTGGCACAGGTGACTTTTTCATTTTCTTTGTTATCTTCAATGCATTGTTTCTCATTTTGTTTCCTAATAATTTCGTGTTTGGCCCGTGACATTTTTTCCCCTGCGTTTTGCACATTGCATGGAGGAGGCGGGGCCAGGTCACACGGCGGTGGTGGACCCGCCCCCTGTGCCGTGACCCCGCCCCCTGTCATGGCGGCTCTCCTCCAGTGCTTTGGGGTTTGCGCTCCTTTGCTCTTGGATTGTGTCCTGGGCCTGCTGGTGTTCTTGGTGTGTCTGTGTTTCATTTCTCTTTTGAGCGTTCTTAATAACTCTTTAAATGTTGATATACTTTGGTATTTGGGGGGTCAGAAGGTTTCCTTTGCGTCTCCTCTTGACTTTAAAGCCGCTAGGCCGGTTTGTTGTGAGAGGATCAAAGCTCAGCTGGCGAGGGTATCCTCCTCGGCTTTGACTTTCCCTTTGGTTGCCCTTTTTGATCCTTTGACCCTTTTTTGTCCCCCCAAGTTTACCCACCAGTTTGCTGTCGAGACCACCCGATGGAAAGAATGAGTACAGTGGGCCGAGCCGATGACTTTAAGGTAAGTTTATGAAGAATGCGGGGTCACCATTGGGGTCTCATTAAGAGCAAACATCAGGAAGAGAAGCAGAGCCTCGTGGTGACCACATAGTGTGGTGCGCAGGAGGACTTTAGAGACCCTAAATGGACCCTAAAAGGCTGAATAGACTGGACTGGCGAGCTCTGGTGGGCCTGTGTCATGACGATTGTGACTGGGGGTCCTTGTCCCACTTCTTTTGTTTGATGTCACTAACAGTCACTGGGCTGTGAATGTGTGCTCAGTGGAAGTGACCGATCATTGAGCTGGCACTGGAGGACTGGCACTGCCACCAGACCCTGGGACTTCCTGTCCTGCTTTTTCCGCCATTAATCTCCATTTCCCGAGTGTTGGCCCCGTTCTGAAGACCCTCGCCCGGCTCTTTCTCAATTCCTTTTGCTGCCTCCTCATCATCGGCCATCGCTCTAGTCCGAGTGTCACCTGTGAATGTGACAAGTTTACTGACTACACTGGAATTGTCTTCGTTAAGGTAACGGCTCAGCTCACCCACCTTGCCCGGTCACGGAGGCGGGCAGCAGTCCTGTCGTTTTTTGTTACGCCCAGCGTGATGAGAGAGGAGACATCTTTACATTTCCAGATTTTATTGGAGCAGATCAGCAGCCGGCCATTAAAACCAAACAACGAGGTCTCTGTGTGAGCCCCCCAAGGCCGTATGTCGCCCCTCGGTGCACATCGTTCTGTTTCGACAGAACACACACGCACTCACACACACACACACACTCCTCCGTCGGCTCAATCCCTCTGACGCCGCACTCGACTACAGCTTTCCGTTGGCGAACGCTCCCTCTTGGAATTGAGGAATGAAGGTTTTGAAAAATGCCCTGAAGAAAAACAAAAAAAAAAGGCAGAAAGTCACAAAAGATTAGGACAGGAGAACGACGAGGCTGAAGGAGCCAGCGTGCCAACGCCCACGAAACTCGCAGCACTGCCAACACGTTCTGGAAAATTCTACACCTGACCTCAGCCACGCATCCCACAAGGCCGAGCGGCAGGTACACAAACCCTCACTGGGACCCCCAAAGAAGCACAACACGACAGGCAGAAGGGCCCGTCCCTTACAAGAATGGCAACCTGATGCCACCAAGACAAGGAGGGGGCAACGCCATGAGGAGGGACAAAGAGAAGGGATCCCCTCACGGCTTTGACATGCATGCATTGCGGTGGTCCAAACGGATCTTCAAATTCACCTGAGACCTCAGGGTTGGCCGCAGTGCCCACCACTGCCAGCAGAGACGGCTCATCACAACTTCTCAGTGAAGGAACCCAAGAGATCAGCTGCTCTCTTAACTCTGCGGGATCAAAAATTCAAAATGTGCGGAAGAAGACCACAGGACAAGGTGACCACCTGAAACTGAGGGGGACGGAAAACACTTGCAAAGCGGGTCACCAAGTCATGAAGGGACTTAAAAGAGACTGGGCAGGGTCAAAGGAGGGTACAGGCAGCTAAGAAGTGCCCGATGGGGTGACAGTCCAGAAATCTGGAGGGTGAGGGCCGTCAGGTAAAAGTGGCTTTGACAGAAACTGCCATCCACGGTACACGGCCAGCAGGAAACTGAGACCCGACAAGGCCAAGACGGTCACACAGAACGGCCATCGAATGCCAGCGTGTGGGCACCAGTCCAACGGGGTCATGTGGACAGAGACCCCAGACCGCTACATGTCTCAAGGTCCGAGCTGACGTCATCAGTAGGTACCCGTCCAAGGAGGTTGTGGGCAGAACTGAGATTTATAAACCTGGTGGGGTCTGAGTCAGGGTCATTGGGCAGATGGTGCCAAGTATGACTCAGGTTCAGAGCAGAGGTCAGCTGACACAGATCTCAAAATGGCGCAGGCCCCCCCGACAGGGTAACAGTCCAAGAGGGCCACACAGAATGGCACAGTTATGTCTGGAGGTCAGATACCAGAGTGTAAGTGCCAGTCTAAGGAGGTGATGTAGAATGGGTGGAAACCATCAGACCAAAGGGCAAAGATATCTGGTGGGGTTACAGTCAAGGGCACAAATGGTGCCAGGGGAGAGGGCAAGACAATAGTAAGATATTGGTAGGCAGTCAGAAGAAAACCGACGTCTGTCAACGTCTGAAATGAGGGAGTCAGGCAGATGGGGACAAGAGGTGGGCAAGAAAAAGAGTGTCAGTGGCAAGGTCACTGGGCGGGAGGGAACTGGCTGATGAGACAGCAGTACCACCCAGAATGGCACAGTTATGTCTTCAAGAGCAGAGCAGAGGTCAGCACAGGGCACACCGGGGTGCTGTTATCAGGTGAAGGTCAAAAATTGAGGCAGATGGGCAGAAACCATCAGAGAGCAGGGCACGGGTATGTGACAGGGCAGAGACGGGGTCCAATGCCAGCCAAGGTCAGCATGGAGGTTCATGGGCTGAGACCTCAGACACACGCAAGGGTAACAGCCTTAGATTGTCAAATAAAATGGCCCAGTGGTGTCTGGAGGTCATCGGACTCCAGTATGTTGGTACCAAACCAGGGTCTGAGCGGGTACAAATAAGGTACATGGACAGAAACCATAAGGGCAAAGGTTACGGGGTCAGAGTTAGGGTCATTAGACAAATGGGGCCAAACATCACTCGGGGTGGACACAGACCTCAAACCGAGGGGTGCAAATATCTGGCAGGTGACCGACACGGTCAGTCTGTGACGGCCAGTCAGTCGGTCAGTGGCTGAGACGAGACACAGAAGAGTACGGTGGTCGGGTGCCAAAGGGTTAGGGTCTCCAGATCAGGGTCGGGGTCACTGGGCAGGGCACGGCAGACCCCCTAAGGCAGACAGTCCATGAAAGCCACCCAGTATGGTCAGAGCTGAGGTCAGCGCATGCTGGGGGTGCGGGTACCAGACAGGGCCGCGTGGAAGAACCAGAATGGAGGCTGCTGGGTACAAAACCTTAGAAATAAAAGTACCAATAGCTGAAAAGGGTCAGAGTCAAGACCCTCAGACCAAAAGAAGCAAGTACTGGACACTGTTACAGAGTTTACGGTGGACGGTGCCTGTCAGGGTCTGAGCCAAGGTGGTCAGCCAGAAGGGCACCGGACGTCCACTCTGTCATTTGACAGAACTCAAGGTCAGAGTGACCGAGACGGCCACACAGAACGGCGAGGTCATCAGATATCGACATGAGGGATGTGTGTGTGGTGACCATGCGATGGGCTGGCCCCCCGTCCAGGGACTGAGGTGGGCTCCAACTTATCGCCGTGACCTTCCTGTGGATAAGCGGTTTTACAAAATGGAAGGACAGGACGAGATACATGACAGGGTCAGGGTGACGGTCATTGGATATAAAGGTGCAAATGTCTAACGGCACAGGGGGTCAATGTCACCGACGTCTCCCATTGTCACGGGGTGGTGACCTCATACAGAAGGGCAGAGACACCCAACAGGACGTCAGACCAAGGCAGGCATACAGAATTAAGGCTGCTGGCTTTAGGCCTCTGGCAGAGGGTCCGAGTTCAGGACACTGGCAGGCGTCAAGGTCAGGGCCAGATTAGTCAAACTTGGGCACGGTGGTATGGTCAGAGTCAAGATGGCTGGACACAGGTGATCAGATGTGACAGGGTGGGGGCTCATCAGAGGCACTGGGCAGAAAGGGGCAGGCGTGTCAGGCTGGCAGCCCATTGGGCACTGCCAACAAGCTGTGATGACACCACCTCAGTGAGCGTTGTGCTTCCTTTGGGGTCCTTCAGAGAACTTCTAGATAGAAACTGGCAGCAAGCAGAGAACAAAACACAAAGCAGATGTGACTCTTACTTGGCTCTCTTGGCCATCTCGTTGCCATCCCAGCGTGGGCTGTAGGGGTAGGACTTCTGCACCTGGGAGTAGGGCTGCCCGCTGTTGGTGAAGTGGTAGACGGACTGGAAGGTGAGCATGGGCTGATCTCGTGGAAAATACAGCGGCAAATCAACTGTGGAAAAAAAACACAAGAAAACGGGGTGAGGGACCACCTGAGACCACCGCGAGCTGTCATCTCATCCTGAGCCAGCCTGGAGGAGCTGCCCAAATCCATCAGGTGGCAGAAGGAACCGCCCCTGGCTGTGGCAGTGCCATGTAACGGCAGACTCCCTGAACAACAGGCCGGGCACCCAGCAGCCTGCCAGTGATGTCTCTGGGTGATAAGCGCTGATGTCAGCGGGACGGGCCGCGCCCACGGTGCTGCAATTCAGTTCCACCCTGGCAGCGCCCAGCCACTCTCTTCTGCTCACAAAGACAGAGAGGCGACTATTAAAGGGCGCACGTATACCCAGGCTGACTGAGGCCAACGTGACACGCGATCAGAGTGCAAGTATGAGGACAGAAGGCCGGGGAGGGTGGGGTGGGGTTGGGTGGGATTGGGGGGTCCTCCTTCATGTGCAGTAAGCAAAGCAGAAACTTCCGGGGTGTTCTGAGCGGCCGTCCCTGAATGGCCTGGCAGCGGTAAACAGGAGTGGCGTCCCCGCTTCACTCAACAAGAGCTACGAAAGAGCAGCCAGCTGAGCGCGGAGCTGGCAGACGAGACGCCGCGGGCCGAGTGCGGACAGGCGATGACAGGCTAATCACTCAAAAGCGCGCTGTCGCCGTTCCCATTTCGCAACGATGCCCCCGAGCAAACATCCCATTAGGCAGTGAAAGCTGCCGTTTTATTCGCGAGAGGCTCCGTGTGGAATCTGCGCGATCGACTTTGGGAGCCCTCCTGTCACATGACGTTCAGAGACAGGAATGTCTGAGCAGGAGGAGGAGAAGAAGAAGAAAAAAAACGAATGCGTCTGAGGGAGGGCCGGAGCCACAAAACATGGGGGGCTCGCATGTAAGAACGTCTTGTTTTTGGCAGTCGAGGTGGAGACGGGGTGGCACGTGACCAGCAGGCCCATAAAAAACCAAAGCGAGAGTCTTGGAGGGGCTCCTGCGTTCTGCGCTTCTTCACCCGTTGAATCAGGCAGGCATGTTTATACCCAAAAGGCTGGTAAAGCGGCCCACCTATCCGTCACAATTAGCCCCGCTGGCCTGCTGGACAGTGCAGAGCCGGGACGCTGCTCTCTAAATCACGCAGCCCGCTGCCACAGTCGCTACACCTGCTCGCTGCCACCACCACCCACCATGACCCAGGCCTGCCCCGCATCAGTAGATGGCACACGGTTTAGCGACATGGTGCCATCTGCTTTACTGCTGGCCACTTGTCTTTTATCTCATGGCTTTTCAGTCGGACGTCAGCGTGGGTTTGCTGATCTCACAAATGGCAAAACGTTAAGAACGAGTCAAGCGGGTGGTGAAGAATCAAAGCAAACCAAAATCAATATGGCGGAGCCAGCAGTCAAGCGACTTCTGCTTTCGGCGGAGAGGGCACAGAGGCCAACATGCAGCGATCTGCCACTGAACAGGTGACACAGTTGTCACTAGAGTCGGATATTGAAGGTTTATTAATGACTAACTACACCAGTAATGACTTTAAAAGTGAAGAAAGTGACGGAGAAGATTCAGATAGGGAGCTACCCGCTGTGCCCACCGAGTCCGAGGGGGAATCACATAGACTTCAAAACCCGATTCATTCTCCGTCACTGCATTCGAATCTTCACAAAATGTGGGTCTGAAGAACGTCCCCCAAATCGATGCCAAGTGACAGCAGACCACTGGAGTTAACGGTCAATTCCTGCTCGATATGCGACCTGAGTGAGCAGGAAGATTACGTGAAAGGAGAAGAAAACGCCAGTCACCATCACGAAGCCAAGACAGCGCTCGAGTGGCTCGAGTGGCCCAGACCTGAAAGTGGCACAGACCTCGAGAGGATTGCCAGGAAGAATGGCATGAAGTGCCCAGATGTAGGTGTGCCAAACTTGTAGAGACTTCCCCCAAAGCTGGACTTGCTGCCAAAGGCAATTCTACAAAGCAGTGAATGAAGGGACTGAGTGCTTCTAGGAAGGAGAGATTTCAGTCTCATCTCAAATTCATTTTCAAATCCTCCTGAAAATCTTTTCACTTTGTCGTTGTGGGTTACTGAGTGCAGGCCGATGGTGTCCGTCTAAAAATGAAATCCACAACACAAGAGAGTGTGTCGAAAGTGAAGGGGCCGCCGTACTTTATGAATCCACTGGACACCCCCCTCTGTTTGTGACGTCACGCTACTTAATGCTCGTTATGATCGCCTCTTCTGCAGCCTGACGACGAGGCCACCAAATCCTGGTGAGAGATGTCCCCGATACGCTGGATCTCAACTGTTCCAGTATTTGTTGTCGTGATTGGCTGCTTAGTGACCTGCGGGTAGCAAAGCCCCTGAATCCATGGGTGCCCTTTAGGGACAGGGTGAGGGTTAGGGTGAGGGGCAGAACCCAGGCTGAGTTATTTGTTACTCCACTCCTGTTCTTGCCACGCGCTGCTCCATCTTTTCCTTAATAATTCCTTCCATTACTTTTTCGGTGATGCACGTTAATCATACTGGCCTGCAGTCACTTGAGTTAGCTCGATCTCCTTTCTCCTACTTACTAGCTTCGTCTTTATGGATTTCAACAAATAAGTGCCAGGGGTTTACAGACACTCAGGCACTCGAGTATAAAGGTCACAAAGCAGACTTTACCTTCAAAACTAAACCTCAAACGTTGACAGCAACCCCGGCCTCCAAATCTGAGAAGCGGCCCAAAAGACATCAAGCGGCGACGCCGGCACATATTTGTCGTGAACTGCGAGTCCCCAAAGCACCATAACTCCCAAAAAGCACTTCCAGAAATTCCCACTAGAGAGGGAAATCACTGTCAAACCCTGGCTAGTAATAAGGGCAATTGCCGAATCTTTATAGAATAAAAGATTTATTCTTAACTCAGCGTTCTGTAACAAAGGCAAGCTTCATAGAGCACAAAAGGCAGAAAGGAGTTGTGCAGCAAAGCCAATCCAAGGTGAACAAACTCGCGGTCCAGTAATCCAAGGCATCACGACTGTGCGTCTGGGGACCACCAGTATGGGGGCGCTAATGCTAATATTATTTCCTCCTTCCTCCTCCACAGCCAAGAAAAGATGCCCAAAAAGGACAACTGACCCCGCCCCAGTCTGGCATCCAGAGAAAGTCCCGCCCCTTTTGGCCTCCTGGAAGGTGGCATCCCGATACCCGACCGACACTTGTGAGGGACACAGCTCCTCAACACTTGCCTTTGCGAGTTAAGCTGCACATTTTTTTTACATTTTTCTTTTATGTTGACATTAAAAGGGGTTACCCAGGTGATACCCCCTCCACCACCAACCTTTCCTTGGCATCTCAGGTTGTCTGCTTTACTGGCCACCATCACCAAAATCAGAGAGAAGGCACAAGAACTGACCAACACCTGAGTGCATTCATAATGAAGCACCAGGAACTCTGGGAGGCTCCCCGGAGGGTGGGGGGGCAGAACCTGGCAGTGATTGGCAGGTGGCCCGCCTCTTTGGGGCACCACTCACAAAACACAGGGAACGCAACACAGCCTTAGCTACAGATACATAAAGTGTAAAGAAAATGGTGCAACAATGAGATAGATAGATAGATAGATAATGTGAAAGGCGCTATATAATAGATAGATAGATAGATAGATAGATAGATAGATAGATAATGTGAAAGGCGCTATATAATAGATAGATAGATAGATAGATAGATAGATAGATATACTTTATAAATTCTCATACTCCAGCAGCAGCATACTGATAAAGGACAATATTAAATTAGAGAGTGATAAAAACGCAATGCAAGTTAAAAAATCCAAGGTGGAGAGTGCCAGGCAGGTATAACAGACAATAACTTTGTATAATGTTAACGTTTACCCCCCGAGTCACATAGTGTGGGGTCTCCTCAGTCTGTCGCTGAAGCTGCTCCTCTGTCTGGAGATGATCCTCTTCAGTTGATTCTCCATGATTGACAGGAGTCTGCTCAGCGCCCGTCACTCTGCCACGGATGTCAAACTGTCCAGCTCCGTGCCTACAATAGAGCCTGCCTTCCTCACCAGTTTGTCTTTCATCTTTATGCTGCCTCCCCAGCACACCCCCGTGTAGAAGAGGGCGCTCATCACAACCGTCTGATAGAACATCTGCAGCATCTTATTGCAGATGTTGAAGGACGCCAGTCTTCTAATGAAGTTTAGTCGGCTCTGTCCTCTCTTGCACAGATCATCGGTATTGGCAGTCCAGTCCAGTTTATCATCCAGCTGCACTCCCAGATATTTATAGGTCTTCTCCCTCTGCACAGTCACCTCTGATGATCACGGGGTCCATGAGGGGCCTGGTCCTCCTAAAATCCACACCAGCTCCTTGGTCTTGCTGGTGTTCAGGTGTAGGTGGTTTGAGTCGCACCATTTAACAAAACACATTCTCAAAAATAAATACTGTGACAATCGAGAGTGACATCATGGGTGACATTGGTTACCCAGTTTTGGTGGCCCTGTGTGATCTGCAGCCTCACTGACTGGAGTGGACCCCCATCCTCAGGTTGTCTCCTGCTGTGACCGGCGGTGGGCTCAGAGATGTCCTTTAGCACACCACTGCTGTGATTGGGGGGTGCAGTGTGGCTCGAGCTTATCTGATGCAGAGCCTACCGGAGGGTGCGCTGATTTCGGGGTCTCATGCTTTAAAAGCCCACTCACAGCACAGAGAACCAAATGTCAGGCCGAGAGCTAACGGCTTTTTGCATATTGAATGTCATAAACGGCAGTCGATTTCCAAAGTCACGCTGACCTGTCATTAAAGTTGAAGAAATGCAGAAGTGTCACTTATTATCTTGTGGGCAGATGTTAACGGACATTTGGCAGCTGTGCTTGTCAAGCTCTTAAAATAAAGCGGGTGCTTCTGCCTTCTTCACTTGTGCCCGATGGCCGCTCAATTACACGGTGACCACCATGTCAGAAATAAGTCTACTGCTGACGCCCTCGTCACCGTGCGGGGATTCACTGGGGCTCCTTACTCTACAAACCCACCCAAAGTTGTAAGTTTTACACCCAGGAGTGTTTAAAACAGCAACCAAAAGATGGCAGCCGGGCTGCCTCCTCCATACTTACTGTGCACCAGGAAGCAGAAATCCTTCCAGACGAGCAGCAGGGTGAGTTTGGTGAAGCCTTCAGCGTCGTACTCAACGACACCCCTGCAAATGAAGGACATGGAGCACTCAGGACCAGTCTAGAGAGTTTCTTTACAGTGGTACAAATACATTCCATAATGACACGACACGGACATCGCAAAGCTTCAGAACGGCTTGGCGCTCTCATGTCACCTTACAGCTCAACTTCCAACTGCCAGGTGACCCTTTTAGGACATCTTCCCCAATTCAACTGCCAAAGTGGCATCCATACTCTGACAAAAGTCCTACCAAACTGCCCCTCGCCAACAAAACGCCATCCACTTTCTTCTATCTGACAGAACGCTGGCCACCTTCCCGACTCCAACCTCTGCTGGAATCTCCCAGCCCCGTTCGCATTTTTGGTATGAAAATTCTTATGGGCACAAATGGAGGAGACAGGGGACAATGCTGTTAGGAGGGGCGGGGCCTGACAGACAGAGCGAGAGAGAGACGGAGACAACTGTCTGATGGGGCGGGTCCTGAGACAAATGGGTGGGGCCTGAGAAAGGGAGAGAGTGATGTGTTAGGAGGGGCAGACAGTGAGAGTTATAGAAAAACAGAGAGAGAAGCCATCAAAAGGGGTGTGGCATTTAAGAAATTCTGTCTGGAGGGGTGGGGCCTGAAAGAGGAAAAAAGACTGAAGGGGTGTGGCTTGAGGGACACAGATAAGCTGTCAGGCAGTGTGGACTGAAACAGAGATGGACACTATCAGGAGGGGTGGGGCCTGGGAGAGAGACAGAA
The DNA here is from genome assembly GCF_016835505.1 of Polypterus senegalus. Lineage (NCBI taxonomy): Eukaryota > Metazoa > Chordata > Cladistia > Polypteriformes > Polypteridae > Polypterus > Polypterus senegalus. Next base: position 304,789,402 of record NC_053156.1, read on the forward strand.
AAATGGACTGAAGGGGTGTGGCTTGAGAGAGATCTGTCTGAAGGGGCGGGACTTGAGAGAAAGGATCTGTCTGAAGTAATGGGACCTAAAAGACACAGAAATGCTGTCAAGAGGGGCGTGGCCTGAAAAAGAGAAAAACTGTCTGAAGGGGTGGGGTTTGAGTGAGTGCAACTGTTGGGGGGGTGGGGCTTGAGACAAATTATGCCAGGAGGGGTCCGGTCTGAGAGACAGAGAGAGAACTGTCTGATGGGGCGGGTTCTGAGACAAATGGGTGGGGCCTGAGAAAGGAAGAGAGTGATGTGTCAGGTGGGGCAGGGGCTGAGAGTGATAGAAAAAGAGAGAGAGAAGCCATGAAAAGGGGCGTGGTGTTTAAGAAATGTTGCCTGGAGGGGTGGGGCCTGAGAGAGAGAAAAAATGGACTGAAGGGGTGTGGCCTGAGGGACATAGATAAGCTGCCAGGCAGTATGGACTGAAACAGAGATGGACACTATCAGGAGGGGCGTGGCCTGAGAAAGAGAAAACCGTATGGAGGGGTGGGGCTTGAGACAAATTATGCCAGGAGGGGTGGGGCCTGAGGGGTCAAAGGATGTATCAGAAGAGGCAGAGATTGAGAGCGATAAGGACAGCAAGAGAGAAGCTGTCAAGAGGGATGGAGCTTGAGAGTAGAAAAGGATGAAAGATGGGTTGGGAAATCCTGAGAAACCCTGCAGTGTGTGTGTGTGTGAGATCCTCAAGCATTTAATGAGCAGCGCTCACAAGACCTGCTTCTCTGCTTAAATCCATTGATCTTAATTCTGTGGCCACTAGCAAATCTTGGGGACGACCCCAGGTTGGACCGTCTCACGGAGTTGGTGAAGTGAGTGCAGATGGCGCTGCCTCTTGAACCCGAGGCAGCAGTTTGACGCAGAGCTGTCAGCATAGGACACGACACAGAAAAGACTTTGAAGATCAGTGCAGCAGCAACAATGTGTTGGAGGAGAGCCGAGGAAGGAGACGACCGCCAGCAAGACCTGCCAACATATCGTCACACAGGACAACCACCAGAGGACAGGATTAAAAATACCTCGGCATCAAACACTTGGCACCAAAGGCTGAAATGCAACAGAATATTCATCAGCTTCCACATTTTGTTCAGTAGCCGAGGTGCTCAATCGTACGGCACAGAAGTAAATAAAATATCAAAAAACAAAATATCAGCCGATGGCTTATTGCAAAGGACTCGGCCTACAAGCCTCGATGCACAACTGAACACCTGAGCAAAGGGGAGAACACGGCGGGTTCAAGAGACGACTCGGAGGCGGACACAAAGGAAACTCCACCAACTCCAGATAAGAAAGGGCATCAAGCGTATCATTGAAACATTGGCTTAGGACGACCACGTTGAGTTTGCTATAAATATTTTAAAAATGAGGCCCTTAAGGCAGCGACACCGCTGATCTACGCCCTCCTGCATTAAGAGGGTGGGGCAGCTGTCAAAGAACCCGCCCAACTTGCTGCTACCGGCCAATCATTAGCACAGAGATATGCATCTGTCAGTCTTCACTTGTGCGACACATTCTCCCTTTGGGTTTGTGTGGGCGGGGCTACATGGCAGACAGCCAATCACATGACCTCCTGTATGCTCCCATGTGCTGCACTATCACGTCATTTACGTTTTTGCTGCCTTTATGATCTTTAACATTAAATGTATCTGCTCACTGCATGTGTTTGCTTATCTGTGATCTAAAACCTGATTGAGATGCACTTTCTTTATTGAAATACTAGAAATGCCCGGACCCCCGTTACAGAAAGGTGGTGCACATGCCTGTCACGAATCACAGCACCCTGGGTCACTTCACCGAGGCTGCTGCAATGTCCTTCACTGCCATCCAGTGTCACTGTAGCTCTTCCCCTGACGGATATGCTGCGTGCTTGAGGGGACCCGAATCCCAACAACGTGGCAGAGGAATTCCACCTCTCCAACTCTTTCATACACGACCACTTTCTCCTGCTTCTCCTGTCAGCCATGATGGGCGTCCACGTCACTCCTTCACATTAGAAGAACGTCAACCATGGCGCAGGTCCGCATCACTGCACGCTGTGAGAAGGACCCGAAGTCCAGTTTCATGGCTGTGGTGGGCTGCACGTTCAGTTCATCATGGATATCGACTGAAGCCGAAGACAAGTCTCCAAGCCCAAGAGTGCGAGTTTGAATGTGACAGACAGACCACCCTTAGACTTTTATAGGTATCGACATCACCATAAATTTGAAAATAGAAGCTACTTAACAAATGCCGTCGTTTCAACACTTTAAAATGGATGCTAAGTGTCGATCCTACATGAAGTAAGGCATTCAAAACACCATAAGGAGCAGGGACACAGCAAGCAGAGATCAAACAGTGCGATTGGCCGTCTAAAATGAACTGCCGATTGATTGGCAGATGCGCCTTCTAGACCCCCAGTATGACACCCTAGTGGAGCAGACCCCCAATGTGTCCGGACGAGGACTCACATTCCAAAATGGCTCAGGAAGGCGGCGATGTACTCCCTCCTCTTGTGGTAGCCCTGGATGACGTACTGCACCTGGTAAAGGGGAGAGGAAGCACAAGAATGAGTCAAGAGGTGCTGTGGATTCTGCATGAGGTGGTCTTTGCTGGCTCCAGCACAGACCCCTGATATGAGAGATGCCAACAGGAATGGGCACCAGAACAAACTATGGAAAAGATGACAAGGCCAACACCCTGCTGAACTGGGGACCTGGCTGACCTCCCAGCAGACCACTTTAGCCTCACACAGACAGAGCTGTGAAAAAGTATTTGCACCCATCCTGATATCCTTTATTTTTGCCACAATGACCTTTAAACAAAATGTGAAAAGTCTGAATGAACGTAAGGCGAACCTCATGCGGGCTCTTCACCAGAAATGTGAGGACTGACTTGATGAGGTAGAAGGGCATAACAAACAACAAGAGTTGTGCCAAGTGGCATCAGTGCATAGAAATCTTGGAATGATGACGGAACTCTCTGGATGACACACGGCAAAATATGACTGGAGAACATCAGACAGACAAAGAAGCCATGGTGGTGCCCGAGTGATGCTGTGGGGGTGCTTCAGGAGACTTGCCATTATTGAAGATGCCATAAGTTGTTAACTTGACCACGAGATTCTTAAGAGGACCTGAAGCTGAAGTGTCGTTGGGTGACGCAGCAGGATGAGGAGTCGAAACTCAAAAGCGAGTCGATGACTGTGTGGCTCAGGAGTTTTGGAGTGGCCCAGTCAAAGGCCAGTGGCCAGTTCACAAACCTGCCAATGTGTCCGAATGAAATTAAAGAAGAGTGGGCTTAGTCAGCGATGGGAAAGACCACCATCATATGAGAAGAAGTGTTTAGTTGGGATTATTGCTGCTAAAGATACTGCAAACAAGTAGTGGAACTTTGGGGGGCAATTACTTTTTCACATTGGTAATGTTGGATTGTTGTACTCTGTGAATAAAGTATGATTTAAAAACGGGACTGTGTGCTCACTCTGATCCCCTTTCTCTCTGAAAGAGTCACAAGCGGCAGTGGCCGAGACTGGAGGGTCTGTGCAGGCAGGCTTACGAGAGAGTGGCACATAGAGATAACACAGGAGACATCTTGGGAGAAGACACATAAGGAGAGGTGACTTGCTCATGGCCATACAGTGGTGTCAGCAGTGGGATCTGAAATCAATTGGAAGTAGATTTATAGGTCTGATGCCGGAGCTTTTGGACTATCAGACAGAATGCCACGTTACATTGCACACCATGCCCACCATGACGTATAGTGGAGGCAGCACTGGGGCTGTGGGGATGCTTTTCTGCAGCAGGCCCATAGAAGACTTGTGAGGAGAAAAGGAAAGCAGCAAAATATGAGGAAATGCTGAAGGAAAGTCTGACGCCATCTGAAAGAAACTTGGGAGAAGACAATGAGGCCAGGCAGAAAGCCAAAGCCATCAGAAACAACAACGTGGCCGAGTTAAGAGCCCAGATGGAGAATTGGTGGCTGGACTTGGAAATGGCTGTTCGCTGCAATCACGGTGACACCTGGCAGAGTCTGAACAGTTGGGCAAAGAAGAGGAAGAAGAAGAAAATGGCAGAGCTGACAGACAGAGAGAGATGGCTGCCCACCAACTACTCTGTTGATCTTTTGTATCATTTCTGCGTCTGTCCCTAATGTTACAGGACCATCATTGCACACCTCTGTATGTGAATCCGTTCGAGCCGTGTGAGGTGCTTCTGTCCTTTCTTCCAGACGTCTTTCCTCCTGTAGACCTCAGACTCTGTAATTCAGGATGAGGTCCCAGTTTCCTATGAGTGTAAGCCTTTGACTCTGATTTCCAGGAGAAGACCCTCTGTCTTGTGGTGTACGTCTCTGGTTCTGACTTCTTGGGTTATGCAGACCTCCAGGATGAGGCTTTGTTTTGTGTGATCCAGCAGACCTCTGGTGCTTACCGATAAGGTCCTTTCTGGTGGGTTCCTCCAGTTCTGTGTTTTAGGACAAGGCCCTTAACTTTAGGGTTAGGTTTCTAGGCTTAGGGTTAACCTTAGGGTTGTGGTGGAGGTCGGCCCCTCCAAGTCCTCCGGCTCTCTGGAGGTTTTGTCTGCTGCCCATGAGGTGGTTCTGCATCCGCTTCCTTCACTTTAATTCAACGTTGTGTAACAAGACAATGCAACATCTACCATAGCTTGAATACTTTTTTATATAGTAGGCCCTGTATGGACACCGCGTGCCGAGTTGTCCCCTTATTTCTTTACTGTGTGACACTGGAACAGAAGCTCGACTTGACCTAAAAGATGCAAATGGCCTCCTTCAAACCAAGGCTCCCACCTGCCTGATGAGGACCATTAGAGGACGCCTTGTTAAAACGCCCGACACAAACAAGTGTTCACTCTGTCCGCTCCTTAATATTTGACATTATATGACAGTAACAAAATGGCCCATAATTACAATATATTCATGTATAACGAGACTGTATAGCATAATTATGGGATATTATGTCCTAATAGATACCTCGTAATTACAAGCTATCATCACATGCCAGTGCGAGGCAATTGTACGCCGTAATTACGGGACAGCCCATAATAAGGAGACGTCTCGTGACTACAGTGCTGTTACCCAAGGGCGGTGACACTGAGCCTGGTGACAGAATTTCACTCGACTACGGCACATAGCTGGCTGATCACCTCAAACTGATGGGATGTCATCTGTGACTTGGGGGATGCGATACGATGGAGAAGATCTTTAAAGTGTAACGATGTGATGCCACCTCATGATTATAGAACATCACCAACAGCTCGATGCCACCTCATAATGATGCCACAGGCCATTATAAAAGTAAAGTGAGACATCGATACACTTAGTGAGCAAATTATTAGGAACATCAGCCAATCAGGAGGCAGCAGCAGAATGCATCACAGGAGCTTCAGTGGACGTTCACATCACAGACCAAGACGTGATGGCCGTCACTTGGACCGTGGCCTGATTGTTGGTGCCAGGCGGGCTGGTTTGAGTATTTGTGTAGCTGCTGATCTCCTGAGGTTTTCACGCTCAACAGTTGCTCGAGTTTACTCAGGATGGTGCGAGTGGCAGTTCTGTGGACAGAAGTGAACCATTGATGACAGAACCCAGAGGATGACGGCCAAATGACACAAAGGCTACCGTGACTCAGACGGCCACTCAATGCAACTACTAAGGAGGTACTAAGGGAGTTGGAAATCGCAGAAGGAGAAGAGCTGCGCCGATTAAACAGGCTGAAATCACACAAATCACCAGGACCAGATCATCTTTACACTCGAGTTCTTCAGGTGGCCAGTGAGTTCAGATATAAACCTTTGTCACATATTTTTAGGAAGTCACTGTGCACTGGAGAGATTCCGAAGGACTGGAAAATGGCAAATATCATCCTGTTATATAAAAAGGGTGACAGGGCAGATCAGAGCAACTAGAGGACAGTAAGCTGAACATGAAACGTCACAGGAAAATTAATGGAAGGAATTATTAAGGAGAAGATTGAGCAACGCAAGGCAAGGACAGGAGATATTAGGAACAGTCAGCGTGAAGGGACATTCGGGCGCATCATCAGGCTCAATTCCTTGGCCCGTGTACCCTTTAAATCTGCTGTTATATATATATATATATATATATATATATATATATATATATATATATATATATATATATATATATATATATATATATATATATATCTATCTATACTAATAAAAGGCAAAGCCCTCACTCACTCACTCACTCACTGACTCATCACTAATTCTCCAACTTCCCGTGTGGGTGGAAGGCTGAAATTTGGCAGGTTCATTCCTTACAGCTTCCTTACAAAAGTTGGGCAGGTTTTATATCGAAATTCTACGCGTAATGGTCATAACTGGAAGCAGTTTTTCTCCATTTACTGTAATGGAGATGAGCTTCAACGCCGTGGGGCGGAGTTTCGTGTGACATCATCACGCCTCCCACGTAATCACGCAGTACATAGAAAACCAGGAAGACCTCAAAAAGCGCTGAAGAAAACATGCATTATATAATTGAGAAGGCAGCGAAACAATAAGAAGCGGCGAGTGACATATACAACCATGTTCATGAGTTCTGCTACTTTGGAAACAAAGCACGATGTAAACCTACACTTTAAATTAAGTTCATAGACAGGCTGCCGCTGGCGTTTGTAATTTAGTGCCTGCCCATATAAGGCCGTCCGTCAGCGGCAATCCAATAGCAAACTGCCACGGGTAAATATTCACGGGTGAAGGACTGTGCTTATGGAGAGGAAGATGAGATGGTCAGGGTGGTGTTTGACACAAACTCAGCGAAACTGCGAGAGAAAGTTTTAAGTGCCAGGACTAAGGTAACATTAAATACAGCCATGGACATAGCACGAGATGGCACCAGCACAGCTGGGAACCTTCGATGCATGTACACCGAGCGGCTCACGTGAACTGGCGCGTGCACAGATAAAAGCAACAGTTCCAAAGAGCGCTGAACAAAAACCGAATTACACAATTGAAAAGGCAGCAAAAAATATGAAGCGTCTGATAAGCATATTCATAAATCCAACTACTGCGGAAACAAAGCACACGTTGGAAAAAGTCAATGTCCCGCTAAAGGAAGACAGTGTAAAAAAAACCCGTGCATGCAGTGTGTCAGGTCTCAGATAAAGAAGACGACGAGCTGTTTATTGATGCAGTAAGAAACGAATCGATGAATGAAACCTGTCATCTTTACAACGATTGACAAACACGGAATGTAACTTGAACACAACACATCCTACAAATACAACCTGATTGAAAGAAATAATGATAATCAAATCCTTGATGACAGCAACACTCAGTAACACTCACAAAACAAATACTGTATATTGACAGTCATGTTACGTTATTTTTAAAATGTTCCCTTTTCTTTTTCTAGCTTTTTTAACACACTACTTCTCCGCTGCGATACGCGGGTATATATATATGTATATATATATAACCCGATCTACATACTCGAATAATGGATACTTTATTTGCCATCAATGATTGTTTTGGTAAAGCCATACTCAGTGTATTCATTAGATGAGCGGTAAAAAAGTAAGAGCGAGGGGAGGATGACTTATTGAGGCATGCAGGCTGTAGTCTTGCGTCAACTCTATCTGAATTGCGCGATCACATTTGAAAAATATATCTTTTCAAGTTCTATTTAGTCCATATGTGTCAAACTCAAGGGCAGGGCCACATCCGCCCGCGTGTAATTATATCCGGCCCGAGATCATTTTATATACTGTATTATTGTTATTAAAGCCCGGTATATGAAGCGCTGGTAACACAATAAACTACAGATCCCATAATGCAGCGCTTCAGCTGCCTTGCCAACACTTACGCGTTAATCAAGTCTACCTTATGATGCTGCAAGTTATTGTGAAGCTAGCTCACACGATGCTGAAGAGAAAAGTTGATTCTGAAAATAGAGCCTTTAAAACCGATGGGAGGCTGAGTATATGTTTACTGAACCCGTGTGTCTCATTTGTGGAGCTAATGTGGCTGTAATTACAGAATTTAATCTAAGACGGCACTATGAGACAAAACATCAGGGTAACCTGAAAGACCTGAATGCAATGCAGAAGATACAGAAAGCAGAAGAATTAAATAAGAATCTGACACTTCAGCGGACGTTTTACCGTGCACAATCACAAAGTGATTTCAATTGAAGCTGCTTTTATGGGAGACACAACCACTTGCCCCACTTTCCCTGTTGCCAAGTAATGTTAAACCAAGTCGTCACTACGGTGTTCCCAAATCCGCCCTTTGCTGATAAACTGGCGCACTGAGTTTGCACGGCGCTTTGGTGACTTTGAAGAACAAAAAGTCCGTCTACATGCGGCTCGAACCTTGTGCATGTTTGGTAGCACATATCTGTGTGAGAAGCTCTTCTCAGTGATAAAGACTAACAAAACAGCACACAGGAGTCGCCTCACTGATGAGCACCTGCAATCCATCCTGAGAATCTCCACAACACAGAACCTCACACCAAACAGAAACGAACCTGTGGCCAAAAAGATGCCAGGCGTCCAGCTCTAAAATGACATATGAGCAAAGACAACTGAATGATTTGATTTGTTATTGCTGAAAGGAACACATTTTATTTATATTTCTAGGTTTTGTTATGCAGCATGTTCATATTTGAATTTGTATAATTTTGACAGGATATATTTTTATGGAGAGCAAAATCTTTTGGGATATTTAAAATCTAAGTTTATTTTTATATATAAAATTACATAAGAGTAAAGAAATTTGAATGTTTGTTCTTTTAACGTTTACTTTATTTCTAACTTGTATAATTTAGACAGGATATATTTTTATGGAGAGCAAAATATTATAAGTTGTTTAAGGTTTGAGTTGATTTATTCAGGAATAATATTCCTGTCTGTTTTTACCATTCCTACCAAAGATATTTCTGTCGACTAAATAAAAATTCCTTCTATTTAAAATTTAAAAAGAACTTGAACAAATACGATAGTTCATAATATCCACGCAGACTTGCACGTAAGAGCGGGAGTCATCCGTTTTAACAAACAGCGTATTGCACTGATACGAAATAGCTGTGTGTGTATATATGTAGATATGTATGTATATGTATATATATGTTTATGTATGTGTGTGTGTGTGTGTGTGTGTGTGTGTGTGTGTATGTATGTATATATATATATATATATATATGTGTGTATATATGTGTGTGTATATATGTAGATATATATGTATGTATATATGTGTATATGTATAGATATGTATATATATATGTTTATGTGTGTGTGTGTAAATATATATATATGACAACAACACTCATCACTCACAACAGTGACAAAACAATAACATTGACAATCATGTTACGTTATTTTCAAAATGTTTCCTTTTCTTTTTCATTGCTTCTTTAACACACTACTTCTTACGCTGCGTATTGCTGGTATTTTGCTAGTATATATATATACGTTAAATATGCCAGTTAGCCAGTTTTGTTTTTGCTTTGAATTCTGGGGCTAATTCTTTATTAATTTTCTCAGTTAATGCCACTTGTGCCAACCCCTTGTTTAGGTGGGTACTTTTTGCGCGTGGGTATTACTGACTCAGTTACTTTTGTTTTGCCGTTGAATTCAGTCCACTTGGTGTCCCTTCATGCTGTCAGTGACGCCTGGTCTCCTTCTCTGAAGGCCGTCTCGTTCATTTCTCTTTTTTACTTACCTTATTGGTAAGCAGCTGGCACACCTGAGGCACGTAGTCGATCAGACAGCCACCGCCGGGGAAGGCCGGTATGTGCAGGGCTGATGGACCTCCAAGAGCACTGAAAAAAACAAACGAAGACAAAGTGACAAGTTAGAAAAGGCCACGAGCACCTCGTCACCAATGGGTTAGCTTGACATCATAAGAGCACCTCCATGAATGCCACCTGGCATATAGTGTCTTCCCAAAGCAAACACCACCTCAGCTCTTTCCAGGGATTACAGTGTGGACACTGGCAGGTCAAGCGGCCCGCCGCCATGAACCACAGAATGAACCGATGCCCACTGCCTTTAAGTTTACACCTCAGCAGAGTAGCCTGGCAGGGAGACAGAGTGCCCAAGTGCTGGCTAAAGCGGGCAGCAAACAGTAGGTGTGACAGAATGTAGCGTCTTGCAGTCAGCTGTGGTGAATTTTCATTTAGGTCTGCAGCAGCTGGACACCCTGAACTGGGGGGCAATCAAACAGAAGCCACTCAGGACAGCAGGTGTACCCCCCTTGGTTTGACAGCCTGTTTAGTGCCAGCAGTTACTGTGTGTTTTTCAAAACTGAACTGCGCCAGCTAAAGATGGACTCCCATGATTGGCAACTGCTCGTTTGTGTTTAGGAACCAACAGATGAGAGAAACGTATAAAAGCTCTGGGCAGCTGTGCTGAAAACCGAAGCTCACCTACGGACGGATGGATGGACGCCTGCCCTACCTAGACATGCCTCCCGAATCTCAAAGTGGACAAAGCTGGCGGCCGAGACCCCCACACCTGAACTGTGCTTTACCAGAGCATCCATTGAATCGCTATAATAAGCGCCGGCCGATGTTAAAAGAAGCTAAGCGTATTCTTTCTTTAGTGTTATTTTTTTATTTTCTTCATCTTGGAATTTCCGCCGTACCACCAGGTGACGACACGAGTGTCTTTCAGCTCTCTAACCAACAGGCGCCCCCTGCTGGAGTCACCATGAACAAATTCACTAGCGCTTATTTTCTCATGTGATGATGACACATCGATGTGAGCGGCATGACACGGTGACACTCGATCGAGGGGGGAGGTCCTCATGTGAAACTTCCGAGGGGTACGAGCCCAGCGAAACAGTGCTCACCGGGGCACTAAGACACACAACCGGTACTCACAGTTGGAAACTGAAAGAGCGCGGCTCAGAAAACAAACACGGGGAGGACGTGCAGCCGACGCCTGACAAGTAAAACCGCAGGCCGCGACTCTTCAAAGTCACACTATGAGCAGAACTCACAAATGGGGGGCGGAGTCCAAACTGCGATCAGAATCAGCGTGAAGATGAGCCGTCGCACACGCCACGTATTTACTGCTATTTACACACAGAGCTGTGACACGCAGTATGAATGGCCAATCATAGACTGCAATACGTAAAAGTTTCTCAGCATCTGTCTGTTCCATGAAGTTGCACTCTACCTGCATTTCTAGGCTCTCTTTGTTATGGTGGTCTCTTTGAAAGATGGTATAAAATAAATAACAGCAGACTAAGCTATGATGGAAGCCCCTTTCAGGTTCAGAGACTGCGTCTGTCACTTTCTGACAGGAAGTGCCTGATGCTCCGCCCCATGACCTCCCCTATTGCCTCCTGTTGACCCTTCCTGATCCCACCTCTCTATGCCTGATGCTCCGCCCACAGCCGCTCCTTTTGCCTCCTATCAACCCTCCCTCTCTGTGCCTGAGACTCTGCCCTCAGCTCATGTTACGTGAGTCTGAGGCTCCACCTCTTACCATCCTATCTGTATCTGAGACTCCACCCCTATTCCTTTAATTTGCCTGCTATTCACCCCTGGCTCCTCCTCCTCATTGTCTTAGGCTCTGAAGGACCGCCGTCCCTCCACCTATACATTGTGACACAGGCCATGGATCCTTCACTGGTTCACTGGCTGTCGTTTAAATAGAGTACATCATTGGGTTGGTTTTTGTTGTTCACCTTGGATTGCGGGTGGCACGGTGGCGCAGTGGTAGCGCTGCTGCCTTGCAGTTAGGAGACCCGGGTTCGCTTCTTGGGTTCTCTCCGTGTCTGCGTGGATTATCTCCCACAGTCCAAAGACATGCAGATCAGGTGCATTGGCGATCCTAAATTATCCCTAGTGTGTGCTTGGTGTGTGTGTATGTGTCTGCACTGCAGTGGGCTGGTGCCCTGCCCGGGATTTGTTCCTGCCTTGCGCTGGGATTGGCTCAAGCAGACCCTCGTGACCCTGTGTTAGGATATAGCGGGTTGGACAATGACTGACTGACCAAAACCATGAGCAAAACCTCATTGCTTATTGTGTTCCTGCATTTCTAAGCTCACTTTGTTATGGCGGTCATTTTGAAAGATGGTATAAAATAAATAACGACAGACTAAACTATGATAGAAGCCCCTTTCACATACAGAGATTGCGACTGCCATTTTCTGACAGGAGGTGCCTGAAGCTCCGCCCCATGACCTCTCCTTTTGCCTATTTTTGACCTCCCTTAGCTTGTGTTATCGGTGTCTGAGGCTCCAGCTCTTACCATCCCATCTGTATCTGAGACTCCACCCCTGACTCCTCCTCCTATCAGTGTCTCAGGCTCTGAAGGACCGCCCTCTGCCCATATATTGTGAGGCTAGCTGTAGATCCTTCACTGGCTCATTGGCTGCTGTTTAAACTGACTGCACCATTGGGTTGTCTTCTATTTGGATTCTGGATTTTTTTTTAGAGTGGGAGGAGCCTCAGCTAGCCAATGGTAACGAGCCTCTCACTGCACGCGGCTTGACGCAGGTGGGGTCTTTGATTCACTTAGCAGATTCACTCAGGTGTGACGCGCTGCTCACCGCGAGTGCCAATCACAAGTTGTACTAATCAAGGAGAGCAGACGGCACTGCAACTTATCATTTATTTGAACGAAGACCCCGTTGGGTTATGTAAAAATGGTGTTACTGCTTCTGTGGGTTTATTGCAACGTACACAACTTCAAAAAACGGAAGCCTCAAGCATGAGTGGCGACACTGACAGAAATAAGATAAAGACGTGAACTCGTAAAGAACAACAAAACATGAAACACACAAAGTCCCACTGACCCGTGTGATGATGGCAGTGCAGAAGGCGGCCATCTTTGAAAGATTTAAACTGAGGGTCACAACTTGGCGAGTCAAGAAAAGCCAAACTCTGGCAGCTGCCGGAAAGGCAGAAATTTGTTTTTTAAAGAGAAATCAAAAGACTTGAGGCAAAGCGAGTGCCAGGAGAGGCACAGCGGGAGGCGGGCAAAGCCAGAGGGGTACACCGAGACGAGTACAACGCCATGGGCGTCAAAAACAGGAGATCAAATACCAAGAGTATAATAAACCACCCACTCGGTATTTAGACAGACATCCACAAAGGTGGGCAATATGGGGGCAAATCAAAGACCAGGAAAGAAAACGAAAAAGAAACCAGAATTCTAACACCAGGTGCGTCTCGACTGGCATCAGGTCACTGCCAAGCCACCCACTGCCCAGCTATGAAGTGCTCAAGTTTAGAATGAAATGGACAAGCCACCATAGCACGGGCAGGACATGCAGGTGACGGTGACACACACACACACACACACACCCAGCAGGACTTGAACTGCACACCGAATGCCCAGCAGCACCACCTTTTGGCCAGGTATTGCAACTGCACTCATTGTGTTTTCTTGCACATCACATTTTTTCATCTGAATAAAAACCAAAGAGCCAGGTCATTAATGACTTCTGTAATGACAGCCATCAGCGGTGTGTCTGTCTCAGTGTCGACCTTGTCGAGAGGTTTACTTATCTTGGTAGTGACATTCATGTGACTCTTCCTATGAAGCCAGTAGATGGATTGGGAGAACATGGGGGGTCATGAGGTCACTGGAAAGGGGTGTGTGGCACAAAAGGACGAAGGTCCAAGTCTTTAGAGTCCTGGTGCTCCCTGTTTGTGAGACATGGACGCTATCAGTGACCTGAGACGAAGACTCGACTCCTTCATGTGCCTCTCTTTGGAGGGTCCTTGGGGGCTGCTGGTTTGACTTTGTGTCCCTCATGGAGTCCCTCATGAGGCACATGATCTGCATTGTGAGGGAGTTATGGCCGTGTGGCGCCATTACCTGAGGGTGATCCTGCTCACAGGATCCTCCAAAGCGGCTGGACCAGGTTATGGGAACGCACACGTAATGCCTGGCTGTGTCACATAGATGGTCATTTCTGGGAAGGGGGGCACTGGATTGCGTGTCTGCCTGGAGAGGTTGCCAGCTGGGATCCCGAGGTGTTTCTTTGTGTAGTGGGTGCGCCAACATGCTGTACCAGTCCCTGCTCCTCAACCTGACCTGACCTGACCCAAATAAAATTTTGTTCACAAAAAGGAAGTGGTGGACGAGAGAGACCCTCAGGAAAGAGCAGGAGTGGTGCCCTCTCTATTCTGACTGCCTACATCTTTGGTCTTTAACGTGACCTGCACACCACAAGTGAAACCTGGCATGTCTACTTTTAAGAACTGACCGAGTCACAGCACACTGTACCATCCAGTTAAGACCTCACTGGTCACTCTGAACCCTGCAGTGGTCACTCACACCTACTTACAGGGTCCACCCACACGCTCTAAGCATCAGTGAGGTGGATGACCCAGCAGACTGCCCACAGTTGTGACTGACCTCGCAGATCCCCTGCATTTGGATTCTCTAGAAGTCACTAAATAAAGACAAAGTGTTAGGACTGAGCAGACTTCCCATAATTCTGTGTGCCACCCTTGTGAATCCTTGGCTGAGGGGGCGCGGCCGTAATCTCGTCTCAGGTGCTTATCAGTGTTGATGTTGCCGTCTGGTAACCGTGGTAACATAACACAGAGCCACACCTCTGCTATGCGATGGCCAAGGCAGCTGATGGCAGTCCAGTCATTGGAGTTGATGATCCCTTGGCGGGACTGGCAGATCTGCAAACGCTCCTGGTGTTTGGGCAGGGACGGGTCTCTTGGGGACGCGGTTTTCAAATCCGTCTAAGAGGAATCACAGCCAACATGTTGGACACCCAATAATGCAGTCCCAAACTCTCAGGGAGCACTTATTCAGCTGTGCGGCGCCACCTGTCTGCGGATGTTGCTGCCACACCACGCCCATAACAATCCTCTGGTCACATCAATGCTGATGACCCACGGATGCTTTCGTTTTCTGAGTCACGCTGTTAATCACCTCTGATTCAAAGATCAGGATGTCCAAAGGTTTCTCAGCATTTGTCTGTAACTTCTACTGCCTGTTCCATGAACTTGCACTCTACATGCACTTCTATGGCCACTTTGTTATGGTGGTCATTTTAAAAGATGGTACAAAAAATAACGACAGACTAAGCTATGATAGAAGCCCCTCTCACATACAGGCACTGCGTCTGTCACTTTCTGACAGGAAATGCCCGATGCTCCGCCCCTCAGCCCCTCCTTTTGCCTCCTGCCAACCCCACCTCTCTGTGCCTGATGCTCCACCCCTTGGCCCCTCCTTTTGCATCCTATCAAACCATAACCCCGCCTCCACCTCTCTGTGCCTGAGGCTCTGCCCCTAGTTCGGGTCACCTGTGTCTGAGGCTCCACCTCTTGCCATCCCTTCTGTATCTGAGACTCCGCCCCTCCTCCTTTTATTTGCCTGCCATTCACCCCTGGCTCCTCCTACAGTATCGCTGCCCATACATTGTGAGGCTGGCTGTGGATCCTTCACTGGCTCATTATCTGTTGTTTAAGCAGAGTGCACCCTTGGATTGCCTTTTAGGGAGACCCTCACTGCCTATTGTGTTCCTTCTCTGTTATCATTTAACAAATAAATACCAGAATTCACAGACTGTAGATTCCGTGTGGGACTTGCCACATTCCAACGATTAATGGCACTTGTATTAGGAGGATTACAACATCTTACAACATTTGCACCTCCATTTTTGGGCTGGTCTGCCCGCTTTCTCTAGCCCTGTACCTCCATTTTGGTCGCCTTTGTGGCCACATCTTCATCGTCTCTCCTCATCACATGTCCACAGCACTTCAATCTTCTTTGGACATCTCTGTTACTTTTGTTGCACCCCCAATTGTCTCATTTCTAATTCTGTCCTTTTTTGTAACTCCACATTTTCACTTGTGCCACATCCACCTTCTCCTCCTGTGCCCCCCTTACTGCCCAAGGCTCAACTCCGGACACCACTGATGGTCTTACAGACTTCACCTTAATTCTTTGATCACACAGTCCTCCTGACAGCTTCGTCCATTTGTCCCATCCAAGCTGCACCCAGGTCTCCATGTTGGACTAATGCTGATCCTTGATAGTGAAACTTCGGGCTGCAGGCTCACTTCTAACTCCTCTAAACTCACCATTAAACCTCAGATATTCAGCCTACATCTTCCTATTTATTTTCCAAAGTTCTTCTCCATTCTTCCAATGTCTCCTGGTGCCACACGACACAATGTCATCAGCAAGGAGCCTGCGCCATGGAGACTGATAAAGGAAAAGAAAGATCTGAAGATGAAAAGGGTCTGAGTGGGGAGGACGGGCTGCATGGAGAAGAGCTGATCGGGCACATCGACCTCACATACGAGTGCAGTCATGAAGACGAAGAAGAAGAAGAAGTAGGCCAAAGCCTGCCAGTAGAGTTGGAGGTTAGGCTGCCTTCGAGATGCCCCTCAGCTGACGACACCGCCGTGCCTGTGCCAGTCTGACACCATGAAGCCTGCTCCTAACAAATGCCCGTGTGCCACACTGAGACGTCACTTTGGCTATCCGGCCGTATGTGCGGCTCTCCTGTCTGACGTGCGTCCTTGGACTCCTCGTTCTTCTCGAGACAACTACTGAACAGTTTCTCTTGGCCTTTTTTATTTGCTCTAATTATAGATTTGCCCCCCTTTTGACCTCAGGCAGCCCTCCGGTTCAAATGTGCCAGCGAGGCCAAACGTGACCAGCAGGGCTCTCTGGGTGACCTTTGACCCTGTCATCCTGTTCCTGACTTTGCAACGCATCCTGATGAGTCTAATTACCTTTTTGAATTAATTACGCTGCCATCCTGCTCCGATCATCACATTAATGTGTCATCTTCAGGATGACGACGCTGACGGCTTCGCCAGTGGCGAGAGAGAGACAGAGTTCTGCCGCTCAGGTTCTCTTAAAGTGCGGACCCTCTGCAGGCCGACGTGGCGCGTTGTGGGATGACAGAGCACTAAGGGACTGCCAGCTTCTCGTTGCTGTTTTGGATTTACTCTTCCAGACGTTTTACTTTTTTGTTTAAAGGCAGAAAAACCTCTGGAATGTAACCAACCGTCCATGTCTGCCTGTGAGCCCCTTCATCTCAGGAGTGTCACACACAGAAGACCCCCTTTTGGTGTCCTTACCAGATCTGATTTAGGAAACGGCAGTGCATTTTAGGCAGTGTGCCCCCCCTAGTGGTCAAGGTCCCCCACACACCACAGAGCAGCAGCGAGATATCAAAGCAGGGAAGAAAACCAGCAGCAGAGACAGTCGAGTGGCAGCAAATATAAGAAGAGGGAAAAACACCAACAATAAAACGAGAAGCGAAACAAAGCGATTAAAACGAACATAAAATACAAAAGGTAAAAACACGGAACAAACAGAAAAGCAACAACAATACAATGGGGGGTGGGCTTTCAGTACAAGCCAGGGAAAAAAAACACGGCTCGAAGACCACTCTTTCTACATGAAATAAATTCACGTTGTTTTGCAGGCAATTAGAAAAATCTCCAGCCCCACATAATATTTGGGGGGCACAGCAAAGTGTCACCAAAAACTGAAACATGGAAGGGTGAGGACACACAAAGGGGTTTGGGCAACTCTGAAGTTCACCCTGCTGAATTTTATACTGCACAACGAGGGTCTCGTGATAACAAAGGGTGTCACATGGCATGGCGGTGCAGCAGTTAGTGCTCCTGGGTGAGGCTTTCCCTCTCACTTGTAATAAAATAAAAAGTGGGGATTTTAAATGGACCACCTGATGGCATCTGTGTGTGTGTGTGTGTGTGTGTATGGAGTGGGCCGTGCAAACCGACTACAGCATATCAAAAGACAACCCCATTGTGACCCTCAAGTCGATTAAGGGGGTTCGAGGATGCACCCATTTTATTAGGGTCACCCTTCCAGTGGCAGGTTTGAACCCCCTTTGTCTCCACTTGGCACTCTAAACACTCCAGGCTGACAGAACGGCCTCACCAGGCTCTCACTCAATGGCATGGAAATTCTGCTCGGGCCACACGGACTTGGGACAAGGGGCTGTCAGAAGGAGCGCTGATTGAAAGGGGGCAGAAGGACGGAGGCCATAGCCACTCAGCGTGTCTTATATGTCGTCTTTGTTCACTTTTGATTCTGTTGTATGTGTTATCTTTGTAATGTTCATACTGTTGGCGGCCCCCCAGGAGGTGGTGCCCCCCGCCTATAAATCTGGAAGGTCTCCTCCCAGAGTTGCTGCTGGTGGTTCATTGTGAATGCACTCTGGAGTTGGTGAGTTTGTGTCGCTTTCGCTGCCCTTTGTGCTTTGATCAAATTTGACATTTATTTTGACCTTCTGCTCTGCGTCTGGACTTTGGTACTGGAATCTGTTTTGGGAATTGCTAGCCTTTGTTTTACAGGGAATTTCATTTTGCTATTTTGTGGTCCATAGAGCTTTCTTGTGTGCCTTGTGGAAACAAACCTTTTTTAATTTTATAAAGATTCTACGTAGCACATTCCTTATCTAGCCAGGGTTTTTGATGGAATTTCCCCCCTCTAGTGAACATTTTTTGGAAGGGCATTCAGAACTTATTTGGACTCCTAGTCCATGACAGTAAGAATCGGAAAGCCAGACTGGAATTTATAAAAAAAAAAAAAAAATGGACATGAGCCTCAAAGGTTCTGGAATAAAGTTTCATGGACTGATGAGACCGAGATCAACATCAGCCGAAGTGAGGAGGAAAACAGGATCTGCTTAAGATGGAAAACGTACTTGGTCATCAGTCAAGCATGGTGGAGGTCACGTCAAGGCTTGGGCTGGCATCAGGCTCATTGACCTTTACAGCTGATGTAACTCATGATGGTGGCAGCAGATTGAATTCAGATGCCATTTTGTGGGCCGATTTACAGTGAAATGTATGCCAGCTAATCAGGAGGAACCTCACCAAGAGTCCCAAACACACTGCCAGCTCAGCAGAGGACTGGGCGAGTCCATCATCAGAGACTGAAGAGGAGGCTGATGGGAAAAAAACAACAACAGCACCAGACAGAGAGAGAGAGAGAGAGAGATGGTGGTAATCGCCTGGCAAAGAAACACAAAAGGAGAAACCAACCAGGTGGAGACGTCGAGAAGACGCCGTGGGCTTCATGTGGTCACTGCAAGCAAAATGATGTGCAACCAAATACAAAGTGTCATTTACTTTAACTTACTTCAAGACTACAGTATCTGCTCCTGTCATTGTCCTCTCCTAAAAGTTGGGTGGTCTGCTGCCTTCTCTATACCTGCAAATGTCTACGACAGGAAATAAAAGCCGAGTTTCCAAACTCTCATCTCACGTTCATCTTCTGAAATGAACTGGGCTTCAGAGTGGCTGACCTGAGAAAAGCAAAATCCGCAAGCTTGGACGCCACCGAGTTTCATGTGCCGATGACGTCACATTAGCAAGTTAAGAGGCTTTATTATCACGTCGTCTGAACACAGCATTAGGGCACACAGGCGTCTGAAATAACCACGGCCGTCATGCGAATATCTACGACATTCTGATATCTACACCACTGTCATTATGACACCACTGACCATTCGATTTCACTGCACAGCCTAGAAAATGACGTTGGGCTCACAGGCAGTGACTGAGCTCACTTGGTTCAGTTCTTATTTATCAAATCGTGTCCAATACGTACAGAAATGTGCTGACAGGACTCCATCATTTGTGGAAACCGTACCCCCAGACACAGGCCGACCGACCGACCAACCGACACCTGGATGTCCAAAACACACTTGTTTACTTATTTTTCCCCACTGCAACCACAATGCCTTCTCTCAGCACCTCTCTTTCTTTTCTTCCTCTTCTTCTTCCTTTCTCTTTCTCTCTCTCTCTTGACCTCCTTCCTCCTCCTCACAAGCTTTGTCTCCTTCCTCCCAACTCTGGCTTGTCTACTGGAAGCAGGCGGCCCCTTTTATCAGGACCCAGATGAGCCCCAGGTGCTCCCCTTGACGTCACTTCCTGGTGTGGCGGAAGTGTCAGGAAAGCCCCTGGAAGCACTCCGGGTCCTCTTGGAATTATTTCCGGCAGCACTTCCTGGTGTGGCGGAAGTGCTGCCATCCAGGATTCTCCAACTGTCCGGGCACCCCCTGGTGGTGGCCACGTCCTCTCACGGGCATCCCAGCTCCGTCTCTGTGGCCCCCAAATAGACCCGGGCGGCTGCCCTCTCGTGGCCGAGGAGAAGTATTGTCCCAGTTGGGAATGTCCAGGCGTCCCGGCCGGGCAGTGTCCCCGTACATCTGTGACACATTATACACAGAAGTGAGAGATGGTGTCCTGCAGGGCTCAGTACTCGGACTGTCACTGTTGTCACTTCACAGGCGCCCACTGGGGTCTCTCATTAGGAAACATCACTCGTATGCAGAGGACACCCAGTTATACTTTTCTTTTAAATCAAATGAAGTTTCTCTGATGTTGTCTTTAATTAGTTGTGTTAGTGAATTAAAGGAGTGGAAGGATGAGAACGACTTGTCTTTAAACACAACGATAAAACAGAGATGTTAATTATTGGAGGGAATGACGCCGATCACAACAAAATTCTGTCATCGTTTAAGTCAGCTGGAGTCACCATTAATTTTACTGAATCAGCGCGCAATCTCGGAGTTATCTTTGACTCTAACAGGTCATTTAAAGAGCATATTACAAAGTTGTCCAAATCAGGTTTCTTCCATCTTAAAATGTTGGGAAATTAAGGCGCTTTCTAAATAAACAGGATTCTGAGAAATTAATTCATGCCTTTACTTCTAGTAGGATTGACGACTGCAATGCGGCATTCACTGGATGTTCAAACTGTTCTTTATTCAGCCTCTAGTTAATACAAAATGCTGCTGCGAGAATTAGATAGATAGATAGATAGAGTGAAAGGCACTATATAATAGATAGATAGATAGATAGAGTGAAAGGCACTATATAATAGATAGATAGATAGATAGATAGATAGATAGATAGATAGAGTGAAAGGCACTATATGATAGATAGATAGATAGATAGATAGATAGATAGATAGATAGATAGATAGAGTGAAAGGCAACATATAATAGATAGAGTGAAAGGCACTATATGATAGATAGATAGATAGAGTGAAAGGCACTATATAATAGATAGATAGATAGATAGATAGATAGATAGATAGATAGATAGATAGATAGATAGATACTTTATAAATTCTCATACTCCAGCAGCAGCATACTGATAAAGGACAATATTAAATTAAAGAGTGATAAAAACGCAATGCAAGTTAAAAAATCCAAGGTGGAGAGTGCCAGGCAGGTATAACAGACAATAACTTTGTATAATGTTAGCGTTTACCCCCCCGAGTCGCATAGTGTGGGGTCTCCTCAGTCTGTCGCTGAAGCTGCTCCTCTGTCTGGAGATGATCCTGTTCAGTGGATGCAGTGGATTCTCCATGATTGACAGGAGTCTGCTCAGCGCCCGTCGCTCTGCCACAGATGTCAAACTGTCCAGCTCCGTGCCTACAATAGAGCCTGCCTTCCTCACCAGTTTGTCCCTCTTCTTTATGCTGCCTCCCCAGCACACCACCGCGTAGAAGAGGGCGCTCGCCACAACCGTCTGATAGCACATCTGCAGCATCTTATTACTAATGAAGTATAGTTGGCTCTGTCGTCTCTTGCACAGACCATCAGTATTAACAGTCCAGTCCAGTTTATCATCCAGCTGCACTCCCAGGTATTTCTAGGTCTGCACCCTCTGCACAGTCACCTCTGATGATCACGGGGTCAATGAGGGGCCTGGTCCTCCTAAAATCCACCACCAGCTCCTTGGTTTTGCTGGTGTTCAGGTGTAGGTGGTTTGAGTCGCACCATTTAACAAAGTATTTGATTAGCTTCCTGTACTCTTCCTCCTGCCCACTCCTGATGCAGCCCACCATAGCAGTGTTGTCAGTGAACGTTTCCGCGTGGCAGGACTCCAAGTTGTATTGGAAATCTGGTGTATGTTGGCTGAACAGGACCAGAGAAAGTCCAGTCCCCTGCGGTGCTCCTGTGCTGCTGACCACAATGTCAGACCTGCAGTTCCTGAGACGCACATATTGAGGTCATTTCACACCAGACCAGGAGGTGGCGGCGTGTGCTGATCTATTCTCTCTTTCCACTGCAGGCCGATTACGGAGAATGTTGCCTGGTCCCGATGATGTCACTTACAGTTTCTGGGCCAATGACGTCACTTCCTGTTCCGGCCCTGATGACATCACTTCCTATCCTCTGCTTTAAAACCGCCACCTTTGCCTCATCGAGTCAGTTCTGGTTTGGACTCGACTCTGTACGCAGACACATCTGTCCTCTTTATCCGACACTTTAGTAGCCAGGAACAAATTATACGGATGGCCGCCCCAAACCTTTTTGCGACTCTTTTGTCTCATCTTTGACAACACATAAGAGGAAACTGAACACAGGGACGGAGTAATAAATAATTGAGGGGTATCAACAACTGACAACAAGGACAGCAGCTGTAACTGAGAGACGGACTACCAGGAGCACAGACTCTGAGGGTCCGCACTGCCGAGCCTGCTTTGAAAGCCCCCTGCCACATGGTCGTGGGACAAAGAGACTGTGAAGACAGCTGGAGTGGGCTTTCTGGATACGACTTTGGGTAGAGAGGTGCCAGGGGGGTCCTACAGGGGTCCCAGTGATCATTTCTGTTGCCTGTAAATGCAGAGGGTCTCCCACAATTCCTGGCGGTTCATTGTGAATGCGCTCTTTTCAGGTGTGTGTGCCGTGGCACCTCGGAGTGACAGACCACTGCCGTTCCCAAACCAGGCGGTCCCAACGCTCTCAACGGGCCCCCTGAAGAGTGTGGTGACAACGGAGGGAGGTGGTCCGCTCAGGAAGTGCTGTCTCTTCTAGGCTACGGAGTGGCGTTGGATCGGTCAAAGCCCACCATTTTACTACAGCCTCGCTGGTGCGCACGGTGCCACACACACACACACACACACACACACACACGGTGGCCCTCTTCATAGTCGTCAAGTGCAGGTGAGGTGGGGCTGCCAGTGGCTGACAGCACTTCTCACACACATGTCTGACCCCGGAAGTCATGATGAGAGCGGCCCCAGCTGACCATCAGATCTTGAGTGGCACATTTTTATTCCGTCACTGTTCCCCCTCTCTCGGTATCCCACCATGTTGGCACTTTGTTGTTGGCCGCCTGCACTTTCATCTTCTCGTGGCCTCCCGGCTCTCGTTTTTCCCAAGCGGCTCGTTTCCTGATCCACACAATGCACCTCAGTGTCGAGCCGTCCCCTCTGTAACAGACCAGGAAGTGGTGCCACAGGTCGGCCATTCAGGACGTCCCCCTCGCTGCCTTTGTTGTCCCCGACTGAGAATGTAATGATGATTTATGGCGTGTGATCTGTCTCACTGATAGGGAGAACAGAGGGGGCCGTCGGGCTGCCATCGCAACCAGCAGAGCACAGAAAGGGGTCTGGGTAGCCCTTACGTGGTGGACACTCAGTGCAGGGTACACATAAACTGAGGGCCGGCGGGCACGGTGGCTGTCTGACATCTAAGGACTGACAATTTGGTGCTCACCTCTTCTGGGTTTCGTTTTCTTCAGTTCTTCTTAGCCCATTAGGTACGTACTGCATATCCGGGCATCGCCAAGCACTTTGACTAGTGGAGTTACCCATCCATGGCGGGTAGATTACTCCTTCAAGAGTGCTGAAGAACAAACAGCATTGGATTTCATTTCTTAAATAAATAAATAAATACTCACGCCACGTTGTGATCCATATTATATAAAATATCACATCCACTTCAGTTACCTGCCACTTATCTGGGTTTGGTTCACGGTGGCAGCAGGCTAAGCAGAGTGGTGCCCGGCAATCCCTTTTCACTGCCACCAACTCCTCCGCAGGAATACCACGGTGTGCCCAGGCCAGTTGGCATACAGTATCACATATCTGTCAGCCCTGGGGTCTCAATTACAACAAAACTGAAATAGTAAATATAATTTGTAACTAACGAACTCCGGCCAGCTGACGACAGAGGAGATTAAAATAATTAAAGAGGATTAATAATAAAATAATAAATAATTAAAGAGGAGGCCAACGATGACAAAGACAAAGTCAGCCACTTTCACTGAAGCCCACCTCTTTTCCGTATTTCCGCCTCATGACGACAGTCATTCTGTTCCGAGTTAAGGTAGCGGCTGACACTCATCACACTGTCGTGCTGCTGGGGATCCGAGGCTTTCACGCTTTTCCTCTCCTCCATTTCTGTGAACATTTTGAAGTTCATAATTTAAATGCCTGGCATGATGTTACGTATGGACCCGTCTTTTTGTGTTTTTCATACATTCATTGTTTTTCAATTCTTATTTTTCAGATTGTTACGTATTTACCATTAGCTGTAAATGAAGTTCGTCCATTGCTCGTGCTATGTGGGTGGAGCCACGAGAGGCGGGGCCAACCCGCCCCCTCTGGCTATTTAAGGCCACGCCTCAAAGCAGGAGGGCACTCAGTGAGGACAGGAGCCGCTGTGAGGTGTCGTTGGACTTTCTCATTTTTACTTTCTTGTATACGTAGTGTAGAGGAGGGCAAGGAATCGTGAAAAAAGTGAACCTCGAAATTTTGATGAGCCTGGACGTTTTAGACCTCCACGATCTGAAAATACCAAATTTCAAATTCTGTCTGTCTGTCTGTGTCTATAAACACTTCTTCTATTACTTTTGGCTGCTCCAGTTAGGGTTGCCACAGCGGATCATCTTCTTCCATATCTTCCTGTCCTTGTCATCTTCCTCTGTCACCCCCGTCACCTGCATGTCCTCTCTCACCACATCCATAAACATCCCCTCAGGCCTTCCTCTCTGCCTGGCAGTTCTATCCTTAACATCCTTCTTTCCAACATACCCAGCATCTCTCTTCTGCACATGTCCAAACCAACACATCCCACCTGAGCTGACCCTCTAATGTCCTCATTTGTAATCCTGTCCATCCTCGTCACCCCCAATGCAAATCTTAGCATCTTTAACTCTGCCACCTCCAGCTCTGTCTCCTGTGCCACCGTCACCAGCCCATGTCACACAGCTGGTCTCTCTCTACCGTCCTGTAGACCTTCCCTGTCACTCTTGCCGATACCCGTCTGTCACAAATCACTCCTGGCACTCTTCTCCACCCTGCCTGCACTCTCTTCTTCACCTCTCCTCCAAAATCCCCATTACTCTGTACTGTTGATCCCAAGTATTTAAACTCATCCACCTTCATCAACTCTCCTCCCCTCATCCTCACCATTCCACTGACCTCCCTCTCATTCAGTCACATGTATCCTGTCTTGGTGCTCCTACTGACCTTCATTCCTCTCCTCAACCTCTCATATCTCCACCTCTCCAGGGTCTCCTCCACCTGCAGATCACAATGTCATCACAGTCCACTGGGGACTCCTGTCTAATGTCATCTGTCAGCCTGTCCATCACCTTTGACAATAAGAAGGGGCTCAGAGCCGATCCCTGATGGAATCCCACCTCCGCAGACCTCACCACAGTCACACTTCATATCCGTACTTCTCTGCCACTCCCGACTTCCTCATACGATAGCACAGCTCCTCTCAGTCACCCTCTCATCTTCTTTCTCCAGGTCCACAAAGACACAATGCGACTCCCCTGCGTCTGTAAACACGATAACTGAAAACGCTTTGACCTCCTCGTCAGTGAGATTTTCTACACCTGCTTTATATCAAAAATAAGGAGTCGACTACCAACTTTTGAGCCACTTCTGGTACTTTAACTGAATATTTTTAGGAATGTTCAAGTAAACTATGGTTAGAATTACAGATAAGATGATTCAAAATTAGTTTAGATATTTATAATGATAAAAAGCAAACGGATCATGAAATTTGAGAGAAATAAATAAAATACGACTTCCGGTTGAGTCAAACAACCACCTGAATTTTTGATATCATGGCAATATAAATGTGTACCCGATATTCTAAACACATACCGATTATTCATTTTATTTTATACATCTTCATGTAAACATTGAGTATGAGGATGTAGTGGGAACGATGAGCTGTTTCTGGTAATACATTTCATTTTATGATATTTGGTTTTATTTAAATGTCACTAAATGCAGTTTTACCTTTTATGAATATTATCTCATACTAACACTTTATCGATGTTTTCAGATGACTGTAACTCTTTTTACTTTGCACGTGATCTCGGGAATGTTTTCGACCTCCTCATTTTAGCGTAAAGTTTGATTATAAATGGATATAAATGATTGTGTATCGATATCGTATCGTATCAATTAGTTAGGAGCAGAAGCAAAGAGATGCGAGATTCGAGAAACATCACGTAACTGCAAGTGATGACCTGATACACCAGGAAGTCGAGGGCCGTGCATTCCCGATGTTTTCAGATTACTTTGCTGGTTCTGATCTTCTGGATTGTGCGTCAGACTTGTTAGCTTACCACAGCCTTACAGGCTACTTTTGAGTATTCTGATTGTATTTTTCTCTTTTCTTCATATCAGTTGCCCTTCTGTGCACAAGCCGAGGTTTTCGGTCCTCCTCCTCTTGTAGGGTTTTTATTCTACTTTTGGAGTCTTTCCTGGCCATTTTGCCAGCTTCACTTGTCTGGGCTCTGTGAGTTAGAAGTTTGAAGGCCAACTGGATTTGGGGCGAGTCTCCTAGGGGCTGGCTATGGTTGGGTTAGGGTCCTGCCTTTATATTTTACATTTTAGGGGGCATCACACCCTTTCTTGCTGTGTTTTGGACTCGGTGAAGGCTTGAACCCTGAGAGCAGGCTGCCTGGGGTGAGGCCTGGACCTGAAGATGAGGTCACCTCTGGCCTTTTGTGGAGTTTTGGGAGGCCTGGCATGAAGTGCTCTGATTATTACCAGATTTGTATCAAGTTTTATATATGGAACTTTGAAACTTGGGCAGCTCGGTGGTGGTGGTTAGGAGACCCGGGTTCACTGCGTGGAGTCTGCATGTTCTCCCCGTGTCTGCGTGGGTTTCCTCCCACAGTCCAAAGACATGCAGGTTAGGTGCATTGGCGATCCTAAATTATCCCTGGTGTGTGTGTGCCCGGCGGTGGGCTGGCACCCTGCCATGTGCCCTGTGTTGGCTTGGATTGGCTCCAGCAGACCCCCGTGACCCTGTAGTTAGGATATAGCGGGTTGAACAATGACTGACGGACTGACTGACTGACTTTGACTTTATTAGAATTAGGAACCCAGATTGTTACTTTGGAATTCAGTTAGTACTTGGAATCGGAACAGTATTTTGTGTTGTTTCCAACTGGTGACGAGGCCATTTTGGGAGTCCTGTTGTTAGGATTTGACTTCCTGTTGCCAGGGGTGTGGTCTCAGAGGTCATGACTTTTGCTGTCATTGAGGTTCAAAGGTCAGTTTTGGTATCCACCCCCCTCCCCCTGCAGCTTTGTGGACAGACCCCACCTTGACTTAGTGACTCTGTGAACGTTTGCTTTGCTCTGAGATTGACGTTTCAGTCCCGGCGAGCACATCTTCATCTTTGTTTTTCTGGATCTCCTGGTCCAACACCTTTCTAAAACCGCTGGCTCTCCACTCTAATTATAAAGGGCTTTGAGTGCTGAGAAAGGCGCTATATAAACGTAAAGGCGTCTTCTTATTATGATGACCTCTAGCAGAAGTGCCCCCCATTTCATACTTGGAGACAGAAGGATTTCTCAGCAGTCTGTTTATGTGGACGAGTCCATTGGGACCCCCAAACCGGCACTCGATGTCTCCTCGGGCCTCACGCAGGTCCTTGTGCGGACCATCGGCCGTCACACCGAGAACAAACCGGCACGCCTCTGCTGTCTTCCCCCCCAATTATGCCTTCCATTGTCTCACATGATGGCTGATTGGGCTATAATTAGAAGGCTCAGCCTGGTGATTACGTCGCCTAATTTGAGGTCTGCTCTGCTTGTTGTGCAGCTCAGCTGCTCTGCTGTCCCCGGCACTCATGCGTTTTGGTCATTTGTGTCCCGCTGATGTCCCCTTTCTGCACATGACCTGCACCTTTGTGACTCTCGTGCTGCCAACCCCAAAAACTGGTTGACGTGGCAGAAGGACACAGTCTTACTACATTGTGCCCGCACGCTGGCGTTACAATCACACCTGTCACCGTCCTGTAACTCTCGTCACATCCGAGGTGTCCGGCAGTGGCCTGGCTGCTGAACACGTTATTAGCGAGGACATTAAAGGTGTTTGCCGTGTCCTCCGTTTCGCTCTTCTTCAAGCTGGATATCGTGATGGACGCCTGCCTTGTTCCTCTGATCCTCCCCCTTCCTACGCACTTTTGGCACTTCGTAAGGACCTCCGCAATCCCGCTATTTAAATCTTTAAGAGAGGAGCTATTTTGGGATAAAGAGTACAAAAAAAGGCAGAACGTGGCTCAGAGGCGCAGCGATTAAGAGATTAGCGCAGATCTCGCCGAATTTGAACACTGAGTAAGCGTATCAGCACGTCCTTTGTGTTCGGGGATTTGCTTCTCTGTTCACCCTCCCCCCGGCGATGTGGATATTCACTTGGGCTTACGACACAAACTGGGGGGCTGCGATTTCTGCACCTTCGGCCTTTCCTCCTCAGTGAGGCTTCTCCTGTGGTGCCCGAGTGATGCTTTCTGGTTGTAGAACTTCACACTCGAGCTGCTCTTATATGGCGCCTGTACCAGCCAGCGGTGTTGGACTGGCACTCAACTTCTGACTTTGGTAATGATGCCAGCTTTCAGAGCAAACACCGCAGCTTACTTCAGGATCCCTGACGCGCCGCGCCATCTCACTGCACCCTCATCTAGTCGCATCAAAGGAATACGGGCGGGGGACCCCCGCAATACCGTGTGTTGTTGTCACCTGTGAGGTCCCCATCATGACAAACCGCACAGCGAGTGTCGGGGGAAGGCGAGGGTGGTGAAGGGATTGTTAGGGAAGCTGATGTTTACATGCCACACGTTTGACATCCTGGTGCCTTTTTGGTACTCGTCTAGTAGGGGGACAGCGTGTGACCCAAAGAGCGAGGAGTCCCAAAGCACACACCCCTCAAAAACACGGCTACTAACCTTTACAACATAAAACATGTATTCTGAAGTGACAAACCCATCTCTGTAGTGCACAAAAGCCTAAAGGGACCGTCTGAAGGAAAGACCACCCAAGTCAAATAAGACCCCAATACAGAAATCCAAGGCAAAGTCAAAAAATGGAACAAGCAGCTGGAAAATCCAGTAATTTGCACTACAAATACAATTCCTGCCTGCCTGTCTGTCTCTCTATCATCGAGTGCCTTTCAGATCTAGCTATCTAATCCTGCCTACTATACCAAACTCGATCTATCTATCATATATCGCCTTTCACTCTATCATATAGCGCCTTTCACTCCATCTATTATATAGTGCCATTCATATCTATCTATCTACACAAACTGTGGGAGACCCTCTAGGTTTATAGAGCTAAGGGTGGTTCCCGGCCCCCCACAAACCACATGGAACATAACACAGGCAGCCTGTATACATGAACAAAACAAGCCCCCTTAGAGGTTCAAGTGCCTTTCATGAACACTCCTGCACAATGAAACTCGGCCCCTTCAGGGAGACCCCCCGAGAAGTGGCTGTTCATTTGTAGAGGACAGAGACCCCCTCAGATGTGACCCACCCCCTCCCTTGGTGACACTTTTTCGCGTTTTGTAGGCTTGATCCTACATTCTTGCACTTTCTCTACCGTAATTCCACCACTTAAACGGGGCCTTCCGACTCAAACCCTCCGCTCTCTGGGTCGACTCTTTTTTGGTTTATTTTTACACGACTGTATGTGGTGATTCAAACGCCTGGGACCACCGAAATGCTGGATTGATCGCAAACATTCTGTTTTCCATTGCACCAGTGGGCATATCTATCAGATATTTGCTGTCACACATGTGCTCCTGGGGGGTCACCCTTCCTGGTCCCATCGAGGTAAGCAGTACCACCCCGGGACGACAGGGGGCGCTGTCACCAACAAGGCCTTCTCTTCTACCTGCACATCCGTGAGGCGGTCCAAAGAGGAAGCTCAGCCCCGCCTTCATCCCCAAACAGGCCCCGCCCCTTCCAGTGGCTCATTCTAGAACCAGCAGGTGACGGAGGTGACGCTCCCACTAACTTGCGTTCCATTTTTGGCTCAATGTGTCTGATTCCCGTGCCGAGCAAACCAAAAGTATTTTAATTTGCTATTTTCTGTTTTGGTGCGACACCCACAATTACAAGGGGCAGCCTGGCTGGCGCCCAAAATGTTCTTCCTGGCCCCTTGCAGTTTGTCCACCCACCATCTTGAATTCAACTGAGCAAATTGTATTTTAGTTGGAAAAAGGGTCATGTGACCACTCTAAAATGTTCAAACTTTCAAATAAAATTCCGAGGTGAAGGCCACGTCTTGATGGATCACCGTTACTAAGAGCGTCAAAGCTGCCAACATTCCAGTGCGGACGTGGGAGCAACTCCTCATCCTCCATCGGCCCTGGCTTGGTCAGGAGTTTTGCATTTCCTCGTTGATTTGCGCGAATTGGCCAAGTGCCTGCTGCTCGTGTCATTCGGCACAGACGTGGGGTGCCAGGAGGTGAGGATAAAAAAGTCAGGCTGCAAGGTCTCACTGGTGATGGCTGCCATAGAGTGTCTTCACAGAGTGGCTTCACACGTCCAGCTGTGCAGTGTCCACGCTGGGTCCCTCATCCTGTAAATTCCCACCGGTTTTCTCCACTGACAGCATGGAAAATAAAAACGTCCCTTGTTTGCAGTTCAAAGGAAATCATTTTCTGCACAATGGGCCTTGGCATTTTTGGGAAGGGGTGAAGCATTAGATCATCCTCGGCTTCTGCCGAACAATTACCACCGGAGCGGCCCTTTGATGAAAAGCGAAAAAGGGAGCCGAGTGTAGTGGGAGCGGGCGAGCACGGCGGGCTCAATGGCAGCCCTCCTCTCAGCTCTGCTAGGCGTCCTAATTTGGCTCTGATCTTAATTGGCCTCCCGCGCCTCCATCTGATCTTTTGTGATCTAATTAAAGGAGCCAGAAGAAGCTGGCAGAGGACGGACTGAAGACGAGCCGTGTGCGAGGGTCTCGTCTTGGCCAAACGCGTCTCACTTGGCATCGCTGTGACATCCAACTGGCAGGAACATGGCGTGGGTGTGAGTGGCAAAAAGGGGGTTTTTACAGGGACATCACTGTGGGCACTGCAACAGAGTTCAACTGGTGTAGGACAGGAGGGTGCCCAGGTGGTACAAAGACTGGCAGTCCTTTCAGTGTCGGCAGGGCCACTGCTGATACTGACGTATGGAGTCACATTATCTATCTATCTATCTATCTATCTGTTATATAGTGCCTTTCATATCTATCTATTCATAATATAGTGCCTTCCTCTATCTATCTATCTATCTGTTATATAGTGCCTTTCACTCTATCTATCTATCTATCTATCTGTCTATCTATCTATCTATCTATCATATAGCGCCTTTCACTCTATCTATCTATCTGTTATATAGTGCCTTTCATATCTATCTATTCATAATATAGTGCCTTCCTCTATCTATCTATCTATCTGTGGTGAAGCACATTAGGGGTCTGTGGCAGAGTGAACTTTGTCATATAAACGCCCTGCTTTCAGGCTCGGTGGGTTACAGTGTTTGTTCTTGCAAAGCCGTGCACCCCTGGGTGTTTAAGGTGGGCATTGGCAGATTGCGTATTCACGTGCAGGCGTGGTCAGTTCAGTGTGTTTCCCATTCACGGAGCAAAACTTGTCTGTGCCAGCGATACGGTGGGACGATGTGACGGAGGGCAGGAAGCCACTCAGTAGGTGTTGAGCGCAGGGTGCTTGTGGTGGTTTTCATGGTGGTGTTCAGTTGTATGTTGAGGGGTCGCAGTATTCTTCTGTTGAGTACACAGGGGCCAAGGACGATGTCAGGGTACGATCACGTGAGACCCTGAGATAATGTGGGGGTAAAACTGAGTTTCAGTATTGTTCTGTTAATGGACCCCTTCAATTGTTGATTGGCCAGGTGATGATGAAGGTGGAAGCAGGAAACGGCTGTGTTTGTAACGCTTGGATCAGCAGGTCAGTCGTCACTACTCCTCGTGATGAATGTCACTGTGTTGATGTCTCATCTCATCTCTTTCTGCAGCGCTTACCTCAGAGCGGGTGTCTGAGGCCCACATGTCCTTTTCCCAGCCACACTTTCCATCTCATACTGTGGGGTCCCAAGGTGTTTCCAGGCCCTCTGGGAGATGTTAACATCTAAGCGAGCCCCGGGTCCCCCCTGAGGTCTCCTCCCCGAGGTCTTACCTGTTAAACCTCCACAGGAGGCGTCCACTTCAGACGCCTCGACCACCTCGATTG
This sequence comes from Polypterus senegalus, assembly GCF_016835505.1. Lineage (NCBI taxonomy): Eukaryota > Metazoa > Chordata > Cladistia > Polypteriformes > Polypteridae > Polypterus > Polypterus senegalus. The sequence continues at coordinate 304,821,679 of NC_053156.1, forward strand.
GCTGCTCCTGATGCGGACGGTCAGCAGTTGTACTCCGAGCCTCTTCCAGACGTCTGCCCTTCTTAGCCCAGCCCTGTCGGCCTGGTGTACCCGCGTTCTCATTCTTCTTCTTCTCATTCAGTCATCGCCCGAAGCTCATGACCAGAGGTGAGGTTAGGGACGCAGACTGTCTGGTAAATCGAGAGCTTCACCTTCAGACTTGGCTCCTTCTTCATCATGACAGACTGATAAATGCAGAAATGTGCTCGCCGCCCCCAATCCGTCTATCGATGTCGCCATCCCTTATCCCCTTTTCTCGTGAACAAGACCCCAAGGTATTTAACTCTTTGAGGGCTGAATATTTTTTCCTTAAAACTTCAGTTTTCTGAAAGGCGCAGAGAGCAACGGTTTCACACATAAATCAACATAAAACGTCTGTCGCTGCGTGCTGTGGCCGCCATCGGTGGCTGTCAGGAGTCTCTGTGGCTGCACGGGGTCGGCTCGATGCACGGCGGGCAGGCTGCCTGGCTGTTTTCACACGGCGGTGGCAGTCGCAGAGTGACTCAATCTAGTTTGTCCCTCTTATGATCGTAAGTGACGAATGCTACTGTAGGCGAATCAGCCACACGAACAGGTGAAGCACAAAGATCAGCGGGGGACCAATCACATGATGCCGGTTCAGATCAATTACATTAAAACTGGAGTCCAACAAGTCAGAGTCCGACTCAGCGATAATACGCAGAACGTCATCCACGGAGTATTTTGCTTTGGTCTCTCGTCAGGTGTCAACGCCATTTTGAAGGTTAGCTGCTCTTCGTTACTCATGCATGTGCAGGACGTCGAGGACAAATCAACGAAGCTAACTTTCTCTGTAGCAGAGTGAGCCGAACTAAAACGTAATGGTGAGTCTTGTCGCAGTTTACAGCCGATTACCGCTCCCTACCCCTGAATTTTGACAAAAGTCGACATCCACCCTGAAAGAGTTAAACTCCTCCACTTGAGGTGGTAACTCACCTCCCACTCGGAGAGGCAGACCACCTTTTTCTTACTGAGGACCATGGCCTCGCTGACCCTCACCCCTGCCGCTTCACACGATGCATGTTGGATGACGGCAACAGGACCACGTCATCTGTAAAGAGCAGTGACGCGAGTCTAAGGCCACCGAACTGGACAACCCGCCAGCATCCTCTCCGTGAAAATCACAAGCAGGACTGGCGTTCCACGATAACTGGAAACGGTGCTGATGTTTGTTTTGAATATGCAGACACATTGGTCACTGTGATTATGCAGGGTCCTACAGCCCTTATTATCAGGGACCCCAGAACCCTGCACTCTCCCAGCAGCCCCCACAGAATCCCTCGAGGAACACGGCCCTACAGTACACCTTCTCAAAGTCCACACACCACATGCAGACCGACTGGGTGGACCCCCCATGGACCCTCCAGGGTACCGAGCTGCTCCACAGCCTCTATGGAGTCCACGTTGTTCCTCATTGGGTCTGAGGCTCCATGACTGGGCGGAGTCTCCTCTCCAGCGTCCTGGTATAAGGTCTACCAGGGGGGCTGAGGAGTGGGAATCCCCTGATAGTTGGAGACACACCCTCTGGATCCCCTGTTTTTGTTTTGTTGATATGTGAAGCCCACATCGTTGGCATAGCTGAACTGGCATGATGTTGTTGAGGGCAAATTGAGGATGTGAAGGTTACACAATAACGTTGTGAGAACTGAGCCCCACGACAGGTCATTGTTCCACTTCCTTGTTGTGTTACGGCCATCGATCAGGTGAACGGCAAAATAACAATCGCTGAGCATGATGCCAACGGGGTCCCAAACTCTGAGGAATGGCATTACTTTAGTGGGCTTGTAGAGCAATACATTCATGGCTGTTTTTTAAATTAGCAAAAGAACTCAGCAGGTGCAGCTGCGACCCTAACAGAAGTCATCTTGTTTAACAGCAATCAGTCAAGTAGCGATCAGAAGATGAGACGAGTGAAAACCCAAAACCAAAGATCAATCCAACCTTTGATCAAAAACCTACACAGAAATCAGAAATCGTAGCCCGTAACTCAAATTCACAGACAAAGCACACAACAAATACTAGAAATGTTTTCATCCGCAATCTCGGATAACCAGGAAGTCAATGGTGCTGACCCTTTATACCGCCACACAACTGGCATGACGAGCCGGCTATCACCTGCTTAGCACCACCTTGGCATCGAGTAACAAAACGTGGAGGACTGTCGCACATCAGCACTTGGGAACGTCTAAGTAGTTCCATCAAAGTAGGAGAGTCAAGCTCACTCACCCAAGGACGAGTCCTGAGATGGAGCGTATCAATCACTTCTGGCTCGACCCCGGAGGTCCTGCCCTGTCCACCGCGATGGCACCAGGAGTCGGCGTCCATTCAGACTGCACTCATTTAGCACAAATGACCTCCGTGACGGAGAAACTCTCAGAGACTGACACTTGTAAGGACCCCAGATATCCTTATTACTGCTCTGTTTTTTCCCTTTTATTAAACAGGGTACCTGGGTGCCCCCCTCTACCCTCCCCAGACCCTTCTAGATATTCGATTTATGTATTTATACTAAATGACACCACATATACAAGGAAACAAAAATGACATCAGGGTGCAATGAACAATACTTTTAACTCTCGTAACCTAAAAAAATGTTAGATTCGACTCCTACGTAGCAAGAAACCACAAACTGAATACCTGTCACAAAAAATTCAGGAATGCTGCAAAAAAAAAAAAAAAAATCAAAATAGGAAGAAATTCTAACACTTGCAGAGTCTGAGATTATGAAAGCATCAAGATTGGAATTCGACACGTTTCTTCTTGCAGCGGTGACCTTCTGGCCATAGCCAGTAAGTGGCTGCATTGAGCCATTGAAGGTCATCCGCCATCATGAAACCATGACGACAACGTTGTCAAGGTGAACATTACAAGAAATAAACAGAAAGGTTAAAGGAAGAGGGGCCTTCCCGTAATAAACCCTCTCTGGTCCTGTGAAATAACAGAAGGCAGCACTTTTTCTAGACAGCTACTGAGAGTTTTGGCCATTATCTTGCAGTCTGTGTTTAACAAAGAAATGGGCCTATAGGGTGCACAGCTTAAGGGAGTTTTATTTTATTATTTTGGTTGAGAAAGGCAGATACAGAGGCCTTCCAGAATGTTCTAGTTTTTATTTTTTGTCTATAAAATTTGGGTAGGCATCCGTCAGGCCCAAGTGTTTTCTCAAACTGCCCAGATTTGTTCACAGTACCAATAATTTATGATTGTGTAATTTTTTTCCAATTTGATCAATCTGTATTCTTTACATGCAATGGGTTTTATTACATAACTAGACAGAAGGGGCCTGTCGATATGCGGAGGCCCACACGTCTGGAGAGCAGCGTGCAAGTGACATCAGCTCATGGTGGAGTCACTGATGAGTACCCTAAAGACACGAGCTGACCAGTCCAGCTTACACATCAAATTAGGACGACACCAAGAAAAAGTAGGAGATCCAAAAGCTTACTTTTCAATGCGAGGGGACAGATAGAGTTTGGGGAACACCTGAGTGGCCTCCGCGTCCTCAAAACTGACCGACAAAAGAGCAACGTCCTCTCCAGGGTCCACACTGGTGTCCTAAAAACAAACAAAAAAAAAAAAACAAGACATGAAGAGGTGCATATGGTGAGTAGGGGGGCTCACAAGCTCTGCAGGTTAAATGGTAGCAGAGCACAATGGAGCAAAGGGAGAGGCGCTATACAGAGGGAGTAAGGTAAAGACGGACGTGAACAACTGCGTTAGAGGCACGTGTGCTACAGAGAGGCGCTAGAGAAGGGTAGTAAGGTGATACACATTGTAAGAAATCCTGTACAGTACAGCACAGCAAACAAGTCGTGTCACAGAAAGGCGCTATACAGAGGCAGAGTGTCAAATACAAAGGCAAGAAACTGAATTATAGTAATGTAGAGTGCAGAAATAAGGAGGCACAATAGAAAGGCAGTACAGTAGCATACGGTGACAAGGAGGTCAGCCAGGACTGTCACCTGCACCCTCCACCCGAGATGGCGTCACCTCAGTGCCCCGTCTCTTTGGTGTCCCTCCTTTATCTCGTGGCCTTTTATCATTTGGCCACTTTGGGAAAGCAGACAGAAACGTTCAGCTGCAGCTCAGCTCTTCCAGGTAAGGCAGTCGCGTAAAGTTTTAAAGGCCAACTTAACAATACATGCACTGGCGCTCCTCATCGTAGTCAGTCCTTAGTGTATATAGCGCCCTTCCTTGGGGTATATGGAGTGTACAGGAAGAGGGAGTACCTCAGATGGGGGAACACGTGGTGCTCCCGGGAGCAGTTTGTCCACTTTGGTCCTCACCTGTCACTCAGCTCCCACCTGTGGCTCCCGGCAGCTGTTAGCACGCAGCAGCAGCCATACCCCAGACAACGGCTTCCACTGGCCGGCTAAACCAGGTGAGGGTAGCCGATGGGCCCAAACCCTCGGTGAACTAGGTCTGCCTACCTACGCAGGCGAAGTCTGGACATCGGCGGAACCTGCGGAAGAGATCACTTAGGTCCAACGGAGGTGAAGGTGATTACAGCAATGCACCGTGGAGTGCATAGAGCAAGATGAGGCACGTAGAACATCTTGGTCATCCACTGCATCCGTACCCATCTCCGGTCGTCATGACTTAGGTCTTGCCACTGGATACAGGTGGTCCCGGACGAGAGAGTGAGGTCGACACTGCGCAACTCGTTCTCACTATAAACAAAGTCAGCCGCGCAAGTCATCAGTCAACCAGATGACTAGATGGTCCTTGTCGATTCGACGGACGAACGAACAAACGAAGCGCCCTTCATAGTGGCACTCCGACACTTCTCACAAGCTGGCCGCGGCAGAAGGGACACCACATGATACATCTGGGCACCTTTCACCCTGAGAGATATGGAGACTGGCGACGAGCGTCCGGTAGAGAATGAGAGGGAGACGCGAGGGTAAAGCATCTGGGCTCATATAGTGCCTTTCAACCAAGGCGCCATTGCTGCCTCCCGTCTTACAGCTCTAGCTGTCTGGGGTCGCCCTTGTGGCAGTTTCAAGTGTAACAATCCAAGGGTAACAGAGGGGCTGCGAGTGCGCATGGCAGGCATTGTGCTGACGGCTGCGGCCCCCCGTCTCCTATTTTTATGAGGCCGACACTCGGCTCTTCCCTTCCTGCAGGACAGATGCTGGCCCATTGTTGTCTGAGGGCCGGCCGCTCCAATTTACTGGAAGTGAGCCTGGCAGTGAGTGAGTCAAGCCCGGGAGGTTAAAGGTGTCGCCAGGACTCTGCTGGCGCTCTAAGTGCAGCTTGACGTGGTGCCAGCAGGCGTTTCCTTCCTGCAGCCCGGGCTCAGGGTCTGCCATCTCAGCACGCCTGCTTTCTAGGGCTCTGTCTCCTCTCCGAGCCGCGTCCCTTCAGTCCCATTTCTGTACTTCACCTGGCAGTGCCAGCAGGTGCTAGAGACACCTCAAGGGGGAAGGAAACGCTGGGCACTGGGGCATCGGAGTGTGAGCTGGTGTGATGCCATGTTCATGTAAATTCAATCTACGGTTGAGTGATAAGAAAATGATGGAGGAAAAAGACCAGCAAAAGTTAAATCTTTGTGACGCCAGTGGGGCCGCTAGTGGCTTTAGAGCGGGCAGGAAAGTGACGGGGAAAGTGAAATCTGTGCAGCGACTTGAAAAAAACTACAGAGAAATGAAACTGTTGTGGGCGCAGTGATGCCCCCTACTGGCTAAACACTTCAGGGATAAAAATCAGGCTGTATGTCAGCAGTGGTGCCACCTAGTGGTTTTGGACGTCAGAGATAAAAATAGGACAAAAGTCAAATGATCATATAATAGCAGTGGAGCCCCTTAGGGTTATTACAGTGGGCTACTGTGAGAGGGGAAAGTCAAATGCTGTATGAGCACCAACAGAAAAAAGAGCAACAGAAAACTACAGTAAGCTTCTGTGCCAGCAGTGGGGCCTCCTATTGGCAAAAACGCTGCAATGACTTCAGAAACTAAAAATCAGAAGCACACTAGGTCTGTATATCAGCAGTGGTGCCACCTAGTGGTTGTGGAGCAGTGCGTGACGCCACCCGGTTATATTAAAGCAAGAGAACATCAGGAAAAAAAAGGAAAGTTAAATCCATATAAGAGCAGTGGGCTACTGTGCCAGGGGCAAGTTAAATATGTGCACCAAAAGGAAAAAGTTGTGGTGCCCCCTACTGACAAAACTGCTGGGTAGGAATAAAAATCAGGAGAATGCCGGATCTGTACTGTGTGTCAGCAGTGGCGCCACCTAGTGGCTGTGGAGCAGTGCACAAGTAGGAAATAATCAGACAAAGGTCAAAGGAGTATAATAGCAGTGGAGCCCCCTAGAGGCATTACAGCATCAAGAAAGAAAGGAAAGTTCAACCCATATAATAGGAGCAGAGCCCCCTAGTAATATTACAGTGGGCTAGTGTGATGGGGGAAAAAGACATTTGTGTACTAACAGCAAAAAAGAAATAGAAAATAAAACGTGTGCAGCAGCAGTGGGGACCCCTCGTGGCAAAGTGATGTCAGAAATAAAAGAGGGAAAGTTAAATGCTTATTCTGGCACTGGAGCCACCTAGTGGTGGTATAGCAAGACGTCAAGGCAGGAGAAAGTTCAACCCAAATAAGAGCAGTGGAGCCACCTAGTGGCAGCTCCAAGGATAACAGGAGGTGGAATATAAAGACAGTAAGCGTACTGAGAGTGGGGCCCACTAGTGGCATCAGAGCAATGCAGTGTTGGAGAGAATGCACGTTAAATCCTGATGCCAACAGGTGGAGCCCCCTAGCAACATGAGATAACTGGGCTTGGGGGGCGGGGGTGTACCAGAAGGGGGCACCACAAGAACAAAGGAGCATCAGGACGGTAACAGGTGAAAGGGGGTTTAATTTGACTTTAGACAGTGAGGCCCTCTAGTGGCATGGGTGTTCCAGGTGGGCACCCCTCACTCAGCAGGGCTCAGACGGCCCGTATTTTTTTCTGCACATGCTACAGCTGTTGTGTTTGGGCTCAGATTTTTAGATGTTTGCAGTGAGTTTCTTGAAGCCCACGACAAACAACTAAACGACTCCTTCTTACTCCTACACAAGATAATAAGCACTAGACTATATAGCGCCTTTCACATCAAACAGTGCCCAGTGCTCTGTGCCACCTGGCGACTCACTACACTGGATGACCCGCAGGCCCTTCTGACAGTAAGCCATCTTCTAATCTGATTGGCCAGTTCAGAGGTGGCGGTCGCCAATACTTTTGCCAGCAGTGTTGGATGCAAGGGGGGTGCCAGGCACCTGCAGGGCACACACAAACAGAGACACTTACACACTGGGCAGAGCCTGAGCTGCCAATTCACTGAACGCACGTGGAGAACATGAAATTGGCACACAGGAAGCTCCTAGGACTTGACAAACTACAGCATCACATCCATTTTACTTTATAGCGCCTATCACAGACATCTCCCTCAAACATCTAAAGGAAAGGTGCCATATATAACCAAGATACGGGTGACGCGCCACGTGCCACTTCTGAGAAGCCGGCAGTCACCAAAGTGCAGAAGCTGCAAGATGAAATGAAGGAAACCCGAAGTCCCCTGGCTGGTGTAAGGTGCCGTGTGGGGGAGTGGGTGCCAATGTCCTGAGAGTGCCATGGCGACATTTACCAACTGGGTGTGGCCCCGGCAGGGTGGAGATCACAGCTGTCAGAGTACTTGAGCTTCAGGGCCTGTTGGGGCGGATTCCTCTGAAAGCGGCCCAAGTGTACCAGCTGCTCTCCTTCTTGCTATGCCAGGTGCCTTGCATACGAGCGCCACACCTTGTGCCATACAGGACGGGCAGCAGGCCTTGTGCTCATGTAAAGCTCAGTGTCGTGCAAACGCCCACTGCTGGCACACCCTCACCAGGGCTGCCGGATATTTGTGGGTGGAACTGACTTCAGCCTGAGATTTCAGGTGGGCATGCACGAATTGAGGGGTGGGCAGGGCAAGCTGATACAGGTGAAGTTTAAGCAAGTGTGCTGGCGTTTGGGCACTGGGCGGAAACGGCAGAAAAGGCACACCAAGGTGTTAAGGGGGCTCTGGTGGGGACACTAAGCCATTTCAAAAGATAACATGAAAGCCACTCACAGCCAACCTGGGACCTAGAAATGCACACGACGTCCCTGCGCAACACACACACATGCACGCACACACACGCACACACACACGCACGTCTTTGTGTGTCACAAGGATGTGATTTGCATGACAATGTGAGATTTGGTTAAGTTTTGTTCAAAAGCCACTGTCACAAATCTGCATAAAGACCTCCTGCACACACACACACACACACACACACACAGGCCAGCACACCTGCCTCACCCTCACTCATATGCAAATGACACGGATGATTTGCATAACCCCACCCAGTTACACAGTTCAGAGTTCACTAGCACACAGATACACACAGTGTGCTGATCCACACACACACACTCAAAGCGAATGTAGAATTCTAAAACTTGTGAAACCCAGCAATACGAGGACCAAGCCAAACCCCAACCCAGTAGAGTCCAGCTGCAGACCTCCAGTGGCAGACCCCTCTGTGGTTGTAATGTCACTCGGGGGCCAGGCTGGGCACAGCGCCATCTTGAGGATGTGTCTTTGAGCAGATCCCCAGGAGCAAATGCTGGTTAGTGGATAAATGTGTGCGCGTGTGTGTGTGTGTGTAAGCGTGTGTGTTAAGGCAAATGTGAATGTTAAGCACACATAGATAGATAGAGTGAAAGGCACTATATAATAGATAGATAGACAGATAGATAAATAGATATGAAAGGCACTATATAATAGATAGATAGATAGATAGATAGATAGATAGATAGATAGATAGATAGATAGATAGATAGATAGAGTGAAAGGCGCTATATGATAGATAGATAGATAGATAGATAGATAGATAGAGTGAAAGGCACTATATAATAGATAGATAGATAGATAGATAGAGTGAAAGGCGCTATACTATATAATAGATAGATAGATAGATAGAGTGAAAGGCGCTATACTATATAATAGATAGATAGATAGATAGATAGATAGATAGATAGATAGATAGAGTGAAAGGCGCTATACTATATAATAGACAGATAGATAGATATTGCTAATAAAGCCTGAATATCATAAATTAACAAATGAATGACATCAAAAACAAAAGGCAGTTTACGCAGTGGGATCTCCTAAAACTCCTTACATTTCTCTGGACCCTTTCTTCAAGGTCCACTCAGACCCCTTTTTTTTAGCACCATCCCACTTAAGCACTCGGGGGTGTATTGGGGGACACAACCAAACCAAAACACAAGAGGGCCTCCTGAGATGAGGACAATTTGAAGTTGTCAGTTAACTAAAACAGGGTTTGGGATTCAAGTTTAGGACCCTGGAACCGAGCCCCCAGTGAAGAAGTGCAGCCCCCTTTATAGAATCAGTGAGGTCAAAGTCCAGTTCAGGGTACACAGACACACACAAATACGAATGATGAAGTCCTGTTCCCACACAAACAACGCCACCATCACCACACCTTCGTCACGGTGCTCGCTAACATGCAAATCAGTCGCCTTCTTATTAAGGGAGGTGCAGCACCTGAGGTGTCAGACATTAATCTATTATATAGTGCCTTTCTATCTATCTATCATTATTATATAGTGCCTTTCATTCTATCTATCAATTTATTATATAGCACCTTTCTATCTATCTATCATTATTATATAGTGCCTTTCACTCTATCTATCATATAGTACAGTGCCATTCTTGACTCTCTACTGTGCCCATGTTTTACTCCACAGTGCCAGTCGGGTATCCGTTTCTCTGTCCAGTAAGGGGTGTCACTTTACGAGGCTCTGACTTGCCGCTGCTTGTTTTTGACCCATGACGGACGGCGGTACTCACACTAGTAATTTATTCCATGCCCGCACATGTTTGACTGCATGTAACCCCCCAAAGTCTCGCCCGTTTGACTAGTGTGATCGCTCTGTGCTGGGCCAATCATACTGTGCCCTGGCCCACTTGCTAGGTGTGTGCCACAGATTCGTGAATGTGACGTCAATGATGTGACAATTCTCATTTCATGCGACGCCATTTGAATTAAAAATCCAGTTTATTTTATTCCCACCTTACAGATGGACGTCAATTGTAGTTGGCCAGAGCAGCTGCAGATTCCTCCCTTAACATCACTGGTCTCTGTAAAAATCTTCTCGTCTGTGCAGCACGACTAACAGCAAAACGCTGAGCTACACACACACCATAAATCTCTGAGAGGGCACAGCGTCATCCTGGTCACCACAAAAGAAGTCAAATCATTGTGACATGCGCGCTGTCACTCCGTGTTCACGTCTTGTTTTGGCATTACATGAAGTCACATGGTGAGGACGAAAGTGAGCCGAGGGACCCGAACGTTAAGCGCAGTGTGAGTGCAGGGAGGTGGGGGAGCAGTGAGGGGGACAATCGCACTTGAGCACGGCGTGTAACGTGAGCAGACCCTACAATTCTTAATAATAGTTAATGGGGTGGAGCTTCACTAGATGTCCAAATAGGCGGAGCTTTGGCTAAAGACTAATGGGTGGAGCTTCACTAAAAGTCCAAAAGGGTGGGACTTCTGCCAAAGACTAATTTTCCCGTCTTGTTTTTGCATATTTATTTCTGTTTTTCTTTCTTTATTTTTGATTGTCACGCCTCTGCCAGTAATTGCTGCTGCTTTGTCCCTGTCCCCTGTGCTGCATTGCTGCTCATTTGTGAGCCATGTGGGATAAACGTGAAATTCCTTTACATGGCCCCCTAAGGTAAAGTGACGAGAGGCAAGTGGGCGGGGCATCACTGAAAGAGGATGGGGCGGGGCTTCAGGTAACGGCTGCTGCTTGATTGGTCAGCCTGCTTTCGTTTCGTTTGCCTCTCGTCGTGGCCCTGCTCTGTAACGTCTGCCATGTTCTCCAGTGTTGTATTCTTACTGCATGTTTCTGTGCCAGCAGTAACGTAAAACGGAACTGAATCCACAAGTCTATGAAAACAGATGGCGATGGACTGCCAGGTCTCTGCGGAGCAGTTCACCGACGGAACTAAAAAATCTGAGTATTCACCATTTTAACAATAATACGTCACAGATTTGTAGGTTAAACACGAACAGCAACCCAGTTCTACTCCTCTGCCACGCGGGTACCACTTTCAGACTTGGCAGCCGTTCACAGGCCATCCATGAATTATGAGAGCTGGTTAAACCGGCTCAGGGTCCCAGCAGCCTTGGGCATAAGGCCTGAGCCAGGCTAGGACGGAGTGCCAGTCTATCGAATTGCAGTCACACCCAGAGTGACACACACAGAGTGACACTCAGTCACCAGTTAACCAGAGCATGAGAGTCCCACGCAGACACACAGTGCGGCCGCAGCACTGACCAGTGCACCTCACTGCTGCCACCTCCATAGCTAAATGTGCCAACATGGCTGTGATTCTTCACTCTCTGGGTACCCACCATTTTACTTTTCAGCGAGACGCCTGCTTCTTCCCACGATGTCAGCACGTTACACAGACGTGGACCCATTTAGGAGAAAGTGCCATCCTGCCAGCTTCCCTCATTCCCTGCTGGCACCGGACTAGGGCTGCAGTCCAGATGTCAGAATCCTGGCCGGTCGCCCGCAGAGCAGAAAACACGGCGAGCAAACACAATGGAGTTAAAAATAACGTTCATGTTGGGTGCACCGGCATACTGAGAGTTAGGACAAGCGACTCCATTATCTACACGGGGCGGCCGGCTTCCTTCTGGGAACGCAGTGCCCAGCACACTCGCCTCTGCTGCCACTATGGAATGGCTCATGAAATGTCATTTAAAAGTGACAACATATGATGAGGTGCCAGGCTGGGCACACAAATCCCATTCAGTCCTGCCCACTGCATCATCACTGACTTTTTTAACCACCAAATGCATATTCAGTCAGAAAGCGCGCCAACTTAACTGAAATCAAACACACGTGGGCAGTGGACGTCCAATCCAAATTCAGAAGGTCCACTGTGGGCCAATTAGCCCCCCAATCCTAAAGTTGTGACACTAGAATGTCAAGTGACACGGATACACGGTGCCCTGTCATGGGTGACTTTTAAATGCGGCTCAAATCTACAGCTGGTGACCCGCAGTGACGGTGACAGGACAATCAGCCGCTTGCTACGCCATTTAATTTGGGTCCCTGAAGTAAGACGGCCAGCCCAGCAAAATCGCAAGACGGGCTGCACCCGAAATCGAACAACCAGGTGTGTGGTGCGTTGGCACGTAAGGCTAAAAGCACCAACTCTCACCTCCATCACTCTGTTTCTGTGAGGCGTGAGGGCCAAAGGTCCTGTGTCACATGCAGGGTGGGGATGAAGCAGGATGGCTGAGGTCTATTTTGTCACCATTAATTTTACTGAATCGGCCTGCAATCCCAGAGTTCTCTTTAAAGCACACATCACAAAGTTGTCCAAATCAGGTTTCTTCCATCTTAAAAAATGTTGGGAAATTAAGGCGCTTCTAGATAAACAGGATTGTGAGAAATGAATTCCTGCATTTAGTAGGACTGACGACTGCAATGCGGTGCTCACTGGATGTTCAAACTGTTCTTTATTCAGCCTCCAGTTAATCCAAAATGCTGCTGCAAGAATTATTACAAGAACAAGAAAATCCGAACACATAACTCCAGTTCTTAAATCCTTACACTGGTGCCCAGTTAAGTTTAGGGCAGATTTCAAAATCCTCCTCTTAACCTATAAAGCCTTAAATGGCTGAGGTCTGACTTACTTGTCTGAACTTATCATGACTTACAAAGCTGAGCGCACATTAAGATCTCAAGATGCTGGTCTGCTTAGGATTCCAAGGGTTAATAAAATAACAGTGGGAGGTCGAGCTCTTAGTTACAGGACCCCTAAACTGTGGAGTGGTCTGCCTGCTACTGTAAGAGATGCCCCTTCTGTCTTAGGCTGAAGACTCACCACTTCAGTTTAGCCCACCCTGACTAGAGCTGCTGATTCACTGAACAGACTGCATGTCTACTGTTGGTCTTTAGCACTAAAACTAATGTGAATTTTTCCATCTTCTACCCATCCATCACATAAGTAACATGACAATTTTAATTTGTTTCTAACCCTCACCTATTCTGTTTCTCTTCTTGGTACTCAAATGTGCCACTTGGTGCCCACGGCCCACCTGCCAAGGTAAAGGTAGAGGGGGTCCTTTCATCGGATTGGCTGACTCAGCTGTGGAATGACCAATAGAGGGAGGCAGCTTGATGGCCGAGGTCTCCAGGACTCTCTGAACAAATCCAAGTCATATTATGGGATGTCATCTCCTGTAGAATTCTGCTCTGTCCTTGTAATATTTCTATTGTACTCTTGTATTGTATTGACGATTACTTGTGTTCTCTTCTGTCTATTGTCTTGTATTGACTCCCTTTTTCTTTTTGACACGCCCAACCTACCTGGACAGGGGTCTCTCTTTGAACTGCCTTTCCTGAGGTTTCTTCTTAGGGAGTCGAGTCTGGGGGGCTGTCACGAGGCAGGGCCTTCTAAAGCCCATTGCAGCACTTCTTGTGTGATTTTGAGCTACACAAAAATCAATTGCATTGTATTGTTTTTCAATTTGTTTTAAACAGAAGGCAACTGACTCTGTGCCAGGACCACCAGGAGCCCCTTTCACCCACACAGTGAGGTGCCCTGCGGCCCAGGACTGAGCAGGTGCCACACCAGGATGTTATGAGGATGGGTTGCCAACATTCAGAATGAATGAATTGACAATAGCGGTTTTTCACTAACGCCCACTATTGGGGCGGTTGGCGCAAACCCCCAGCTAGACACCAAAGGGGCCTTGTAAAGTAGAATCTCCATAAAATCAAAGATTTACTGCCCCGGAGCTGCTTAGAATGAGAAATGCCAACAAGTCCCAAAACAGAAATTCAAGAAGAAAAAGTCAAACGCAGAGAGTCGAACGTCAAGAAATCCAAAACGAAATGAGGGTACAAAGCACCGAGAAACACAAGGACTCACCAACTCCGGAGGGCATTCACCACGGACCCTCCAGATTTAAAGGGGCCTGTTGGTGATTGGCAGCACCCTATCTACCCCCCCACAAACACCCATGGAGTGCCACCAAGGCCATTAAGACATGAGAGTAACGGTAACATACGACGACAGCCCAGAAGTGAACACAAAACACGAGACACGGTGGCAGACGCAGAACAACGAGCCGCACGTCCATCACCTGAGCTCAACTCCACCAGCCGCAGGCCTGTCTGGGCTCCATTTTCAACAAGACGATCCCGTAAAGGGGCAGACACGCATTGCCACCATTTAAAAATCCCATCGCTGTGTTATGTCAAAGGGATTCATTCTGCTGCTGCTGCGGTCAGCATCATCGTGCACGTCGTCGAGAGACAGAGAAGTTAAGGCCACGCGTAGAGAACTGAAGAGCAGGTGTGAGCAGACATGAATGTCCGGCGCGTGCCGAGGGGTCCACTTAATCGGCCCAGTTTAGGGTCACAGGGAGCACTGGGGGTAATAATAATAATAATAATAATTCTTTGCATTTATATAGAGCTTTTCTCACTACTCAAAGTGCTCAGCAATTGCAGGTTAAGGGCCTTCCTTGCTTAAGGGCCCAACAGAGCCGAGTCCCTTTTGGCATTTACGGGATTCGAACCGGCAACCTTACGATTGCCAGTGTAGATCTCTGGCCTCAGAGCCACCACTCTGCCTCTGCGGGTACAGCGAGACACACACATGGCGGACGGTAGGCTGTCCTTTAACGGGCACGACCACACTGGTATGAACTGGCAGCCCCTTTTCAAAAATGGCTCCTGCCTGGGGAAGGCGCTATATAAATGTGCCTCATTTGTACCCATGATTTGAATGGGCGGGGCCTCGAGTAATGATGTAATTACTGTCTTGAACCAATCCAGACGAAACAAAGATCACAGCATTCACGGATAAACTTACGAGTGTTGTGACTGATTTGTGAGTGAACTGGGTGACCGTGAGATCAGTGAAGGTCATTTCAAACAAGGTGTCACACGTCAGCGGCACAAATGGAATTGTGTTTTGGCAATTGGGTCATTTCAAAGGCACTATGGTCACCTCGCTTTCCGGATTTCTTCCTTTGGGGAGCGCTGAAAGGAAAAGTGTACACCACGAGAGCAAGCCTCGTGCGCCGGAACAATTACGGTGAAACGCACAACAGGAAATTGCTGCCATCAGATACCCCTTTGCCAATAGGGCGCGCCGTGTCCATCTGTGGCAGCCATTTCCAATAACCGATTGTGATTGGATCGTTCACACAGGTCTGCGCCGTATTTATGTCGTTTCTGTCGCTTCATTATTATGCGCGTTACACATCACACCTCAGGGCGCCGCCCATAAGAATCTCCCTGAATATTCAGTGACGGCCACCGACGTGACCTGCCATCGCTTACCACGTCAAACTCTGCGCCCACCCTACGGTGCCCTTACAGAAGGAGCTACATACTGTAAAGTCTCAGCCCTGACACCTGAGCAAGTCACTTGGGCAGCCAGTGCTTACTGCGCAGATCTACAGAAAGACCCCGACTCCCCCACAGGAAGGGTCCGCTCTAAGGAAGGCGCTATATACACTGACCTGGCTGAACGCTGAGCCAAGCAAGCCGCCACACCGGCCTTGGGCCGGACTGCAGCACGCAGGGATGAACCACACTGTGCGCAGTGAAGCACTCTGGGGGCTACAAGGCGCTATATACAACCTCCGGCCCCCCCAGCCCTGCCTCCTAAGCCCCTCACCTTGCTGCGACTCTCTACTTTGACGATTTGCTCCAAGGAAGGTGAGAGAGAGGCTGCCAGAGTCAGGATGGCGCAGTCAAGGAGATTTCAGCGCGCTGCCCAGCGATGTGCCCGCCGTTCTGGCCATCTGCCACGGGGACTTGAAAGCGCAGTCAACAAAGCGGGTCGGATATTTAAAGCACACGGGCCGAGGCCGACTTCCATCACGCACTATCGGAGAGATGCACACAACATGAACTCCGTGTTTTGACACACACAAGCTCGGGGCGCTCAAGTTCGGCTCATTTGTAAAGGTCAAGCGAGGCGGCCAGTGGCACCGTTAACTCCTGAGTGGCCTCGTGTGCCCGGCAGAGAAATGGAGCGTCTGCTTGAGAGCCTGCACAGGGGCCTTGGGTCTAGGAAGGTGTTGGGCTCCTGATGGTCACCCAGTGTGATGTCACTGATGTACACGTCTTGAGGACCAGACTGTGCATCTCGTGGCCCTCATCTAGGACTGGACACCAGACCAGCATGCCCAGCATGCACCCTGATGAGCAAAAACGTGTTGGAAGGATCAGGCCTGAGACGGTCCGACGGCCATTTTCATTAGTGCTGCTGAAACAAGGATGAATGACACGGACAGACCACTCTGCCTAATGTGGCACATGACACCACGGTGACAAGAGATGCCCGTGAGGCACCAGGCCATTGCTGTCATGTGACTCTGAACTGCAAAGATTTACTTTGTGAAGGCGCTATATACAATAAAGAACGACTGACTGATTGGGGAGCAGGTGCAAAGTAAACCTCCCACAATCCTTCACTTTACCAAAGTGTGCAAAGGAAATGCAAACTACAGAGAAATCAGGGCCCCATTGTCTTCAAAGCTCAGAAACAATAAATAATAAATCAGACTTTGTGGTGGGCCGCTGGAGTGTCAGGGCTCACCCGGGTATGTTAGTGAAATGCTTACAATATCCAGAAAAAGTGGTCACCCGAGGCATCTCAGAATGCTGTGTGCCTGACAGTGACATTCTGAGAAGTCACCGGGATTGAGGAGGGGGAGGAGCCTCAAAAATGTGGGAAAAACGTGAGCTATTTATATAAAATGGGATGGGACCTGTAAAATGTCACCCAGGTGCAAGGGGTGTGGCCTGTGAGACATCAGTCAAGTGCAGGGAGTGGAGCCTCAGCTGTCACTGATCAGCAGCTGTTGTGATGCTAAAGTGCAGGGGCGGGGCCTATGATGCATCACTGGTGAGCAGGGGTGGGAATTGTGAAATGACAGTCAATTGCAGAAGCAGGGCTTGTAAATGTCACTCAACTGTTAGGGCGGGGCCTGTAGTACTTTAGTGCATGCTGAGGGGGGACCTCAGCTGTTACTGATGAGAAGGGGTGGAGTTTGTGGAATACCACTCTACAGTACAGGGTGGGGCTTTTGAAATTTCAAGGGCAGGAGGCAGGGCTTGTAAATGTCACGGAAATGTAGGGGTGGGGTCTACGGTACACTGATGAGTCCTGGTGTGGGCCTCAGCCAACATCAATAAACAGCAGGGTGTCATGTGAAATGTAACTGATGGAAAGGGGTGGGGCCTGTGAAATGTCACTGATGGAAAGGGGTGGGGCCTGGAAAATGTCACTGATGGACAAGGAGTTGGGTTTTGAAGTGGCAGTGAAGAACAGGGGTGTGGTCAATAAATGTCACTCAACCATATGGGTGGGGCTTGCAAAATGTTGCTCAAGTGCAGGGGGTAATGGCCTGTAAATGTCATTCAACTTTAAGGGCGGCGCCTATGAAACTTCATTGGTGAGCGGGAGGTGTGACTTGTGAAATGACAGTCAAGTCAGAAGCTGGGCCTGTAAATGTCACTCACCTGAAGCACAGCAGTGCCTGCAGAGGGGCTGGCAATGATGAGGAGGGGTGTGGCTTGTGAAATGCCACTCAACAGTACAGGCTGGGCCTATGAAACTTCACTGGTGAGCAGGGGCAGGGCTAAGAAATGCAATTCAATGATAAAGAATGTTGAGCAGGGGTTTATATGTGCAGGAGGAGGGGCTTATACATGACCCTCAAATGCAGGGTGGGGTTCTATGGTACATCAATGAGTCCTGTAGTGGGTCTCAGCAGGTGTGTGGCTGGTGAAATGTCACTTAATAATAAAAGGTGACTCAGTGAAACATTACTGATTAAGAGGGGAGGGGCTTGTGAGCAGTCACTCAAGTGCAGGGGAGTGGTCAGTAAATGTCACTCAACTGTACATCAATGTGTAAAGGGGTGGGAACTTAGCTGGCACTGATAAGCAGGGGGTGGAGCTTGTGAAATGTCACTCAAGTAAAAGGCCTGTAATTTAATACTCAACTGTAGGGGCGGGGCCTGTGTAACCTCCATGAGTGCTTGGGGTGGAGCCTCACCCTGGTCCACCTTCCCTCACTGTGTACACAACAGATTGGCTACATGAGGTCTGTGGTGAGCCAAACACCCCAGCAATGCTGGGGACACTTCGGGCTTTCATGTCACTAGAAGGAAATGAAGAGACGCCAAAAAGAGCTAATGGACCAATTAAGGAGTGAGAAGCCATAAGAGTCAGAGTTACTAGTGGGGTGATAGGTCGGCGCCCTCTCCTTAAATGAAACTTGTGCCCGCTGCTGTCAGGACTGACCACAAAGCCTACTGTAGATTAAGAAAGCCGTCAGTTCTCAGTTCAGGACACCGGGGGCACCGCCGAGCTACAGGCACTACCCTTAAAAAACCTTCCGGTTTATCCTCCTGCAACACTCCAGAATGGCATACGAAGAAGGAGCTCCACGTCATGGAATGGCCAAGCACTGGCTCAGCGGCAGGTAAAACTGGGGGACCACCACAACACCACACTCTCAAGTCAGGGACGGAGATGGCTGGACCCAAGGCAGGGATCCACCCTGCAGGGGGCGCCAGTCCAGACAGCCGACATCATCACTTGAATTGAATTGAAAATGCAGCAGAGGTGAACGAATAGATTTTAATTTTAATGAGCTCAATGGTTGCCACCCAAACCTAACAAGAATTCTGAACCAGACGTACCCGCTAAATGACATTTAGTTTTGCTTTTGCTGAGTCTTCTCTAAATGAATATCAAAGTTTGTGCTTAGCTCAATGTGAGGGACCATCTTGTATATCATGGCCACCATGATGTCACAAGTTACATGGCACATGCAGTGGCACAGCACAGACTGCGGAGGTGCCACTGAGCAAAAAGGAAAAATACAGAAATATACAGGTGCTGGTCATAAAATGAGAATATCATGACATATAAAGTTGATTTATGTCAGTAATTCCATTCAAAAAGTGAAACTTGTATATTAGATTCATTCTTTATACACAGACTGATGGATTTCAAATGTTTGTTTCTTTTAATTTTGATGATTATAACTGACAACTAATGAAAGTCCCAAATTCAGTATCTCAGAAAATGTGAATATTGTGAGAAGGTTGAATATTGAAGACACCCGGTGCCGCACTCACTCTAATCAGCTAATGAACTCAAAGCCTTTCAATGGTCTCTCAGTCGAGTTCTGTAGGCTACACAATCATGGAGAAGACGGCTGACTTGACGGTTGTCCAAAAGACGACCATTGACACCTGGCACAAGGAGGGCAAGACACAAAAGGTCATCGCTAAAGAGGCTGGCTGTTCACAGAGCACAAGATGTCCAAGCACATTAATAGAGAGAGAGGCGAAGGGAAGGACAAGATGTGGTGGTAGAAAAAAGTGGACAAGCAACAGGGATAACCACTGGTACCCTGGAGAGGACTGTGAAACAAAACTGAGGGGGAGATTCACAAAGAGTGGCCTGCAGCTGGAGTCAGAGCTTCAAGAACCACCAGGCACAGACGTATACAAGACATGGGCTTCAGCTGTCACATTCCTCGTGTCAAGCCACTCTTGAACAAGAGACAGCGTCACAAAAAGACAAAAAGGACTGGACTGCTGCCGAGTGGTCCAAAGTTACGTTCAATTTTGCATTTCCTTTGGATATCAAGGTCCCAGAGTCTGGAGGAAGAGAGGAGAGGCACAGAATCCACGTTGCTTGAGGTCCAGTATAAAGTTTCCACAGTCAGTGATGGTTTGGGGTGCCATGTCATCTGCTGGTGTTGGTCCATTGTGTTTTCTGAGGTCCAACGCAGCCGTCTACCAGGAAGTTTTAGAGCACTTCATGCTTCCTGCTGCTGACGAACTTTATGGGGATGCAGATTTCATTTTCCAACAGGACCTGGCACCCACCTGCGCACAGTGCCAAAGCTACCAGTACCTTGTTTTAAGGA
The DNA here is from genome assembly GCF_016835505.1 of Polypterus senegalus. Classification (NCBI taxonomy): domain Eukaryota; kingdom Metazoa; phylum Chordata; class Cladistia; order Polypteriformes; family Polypteridae; genus Polypterus; species Polypterus senegalus. Next base: position 304,841,756 of record NC_053156.1, read on the forward strand.
CCATGGTATCCCTGTTCTTGATTGGCCAGCAAACTCACCTGACTTTAACCCCATAGAAAATCTACTGTGAAGAGGAAGATGCAATACGCCAGAGCCAACAATTCAGAAGAGCTGAAGGCCACTATCAGAGCAACATGAGCTCTCCTAACACCTGGGCAGTGCCACAGACTGAGCGACTCCATGCCACGCCGCATTGCTGCAGTAATCCTGGCCAACTAAATCTTGAGTGCTGTACCCGCTCATACTGTTCATGTTCATACCTTTCAGTTGGCCAGCATTTCTAAAAATCCTTTTTTTGCATTGGTCTTAATTTATATTCTAATTTTCTGAGATACTGAATTTGGGACTTTCATTAGTTGTCAGTTATAATCATCAAAATTAAAAGAAACAAACATTTGAAATCCATCAGTCTGTGTGTAATGAATGAATCGAATATACAAGTTTCACTTCTTGAATGAAATTACTGAAATAAATCAACTTTATATGTCATGATATTCCCATTTTATGACCAGCACCTGTATTGTAAAGTAGGAATAATGACCGAGATACTGTGAGCGGTTCAAAGCGGTTAGCGAAAGCCCCACCCACAAGACACTCCTCCCTCCCCTTACCATTACAATTAGAGGCGGGGCATCCTTCAGGCAGTGAGCCTGTTAATGGGCGATGGACTGGAGCTAAACTGGGAGGACCACCCTGTCCTCACCCACTGCCACGACTGACGCTGAGTGCCAGGTGCCTGCCCATTACCCAAATGCCATGGCGCATTGCTGTCTCGCAGGGGTTAAAGCACTCAAGTGTGTCTCGAGGCGCAGAGACACAGCAGATCAGATCGCGTTTATCAGAAGCCGGCTCAAAGTAGGCCACGTGGAACTAATGCCCTGGCATCGTCTTGCTGCTTTGTGGAGGCATCGCTATCAGTGGCGGAGGCAGCAAAGGAATCGGCGCCAACCTCTGAGCAGCGGGAATCTGCTCGGCGTCCCGGGCACGCCGCAGGGCCGCTCACAAAAGAGCAACAGAGTTCTCAGCCTCCGCTCCGATGCCGCCTTGGAATTTCTCTGCAGGCGGCCACATCTCCACGCTGCTCAGAGCAGATAAAGAGCGTGTGATCATGAAGGGGGGATTGGGTTGGGGGTCTCGAGGAGGGAATCCTCTTCTAAAACTCACAGCAGACTGCAACGGTTAGGCTTGGTGCTCTCGAGACACGGCCGGTCAATCACCCGTCCTGTTGAAGATGCAGGATACGAGCCCTGAGTTTTCTTTCACCCTTTCAACATACAGATCGCTGGACTTCACCACTTCTCATTTCATCCGGTTTGGTTTACATGGACTTTGCTGCCTGTTTATTGTGTTTCTTTGTTAAATGTAATATCGCCGAAGGGGTCAGGGGTGCTATTATCGTTTTCATTTAGTTCATTTAATTTCATTATATTATTTATCGATTAAGGTTCCCAGCATGCTTCATTTGGTCTCTGTAGAGTGTGTGTGTGTGTGTGCGTGTGTGTGTCATTCCAAGGCTGGGGTTGTCCCTGGTAATCCACCACTAAAATAAATAAATCACCGTCACATTGATGGTGTGAATCTTAGCGGCCCCTGGCCGCTACAGATAGATAGATAGATAGATAGATAGATAGATAGATAGATAGATAGATAAATGTGAAATGCGCTATAAGTGATAGATAGATAGATAGATAGATGTGAAATGCGCTATAAGTGATAGATAGATAGATAGATAGATGTGAAATGCGCTATAAGTGATAGATAGATAGATAGATAGATGTGAAATGCGCTATATAAGTGATAGATAGATAACCCTAACCCTAACCCTAAGTGACAGTAAGACACAACATACATAGATTAGCATGAGGCCCTTAGGCTTTTGGGGCCCCCAGGCAACTGCCCAGCGTGCCCAGTGTGCCCATGCATTAAAACAGTCCTGGAAGGAGATGTCTCATATTTTGGGGGCTGCGTAACCCACCAGATGGAGGTCCGATCCTGACCGCTCTTTATTATTCTAGCCAATGGCCGACTCTGCCGTTTGTTCCTTATAGTGCCCTGGCGTGCCAGTTACTTTTGTTTAACTCATCAATCCTTTCAGCAAACGGGGTGACCTGGTTGGCACCCCATCATTTCATTTGGATTCCTGCCAGGTGACGACACTGCCTGTTTATTTATATATTATATAGTGCCTTTCATATGACATAGTGGCCTTTCCACCTACCTGTCATTGTGACTTGTACTTCATGTCTGTCACTCTGTCTGCCTCTCATATCTACCAGCCGATGTAGCTTATACAGCACCATTCATATTCGGACCTTCCAATCTCTACGTCTGTCTATTATATAGTGCCTTATCACTCTGTCTGCCATGTAGCGACCTTCACACCCGTCTTCATTGTATAACACGTGTAATGTCTACCGTACCTGCCATGTCTTTTATGTCCGTCACGTGTATGGTGTTTCCCTATCCATCTATCTGAACACAGTGCCTTTATTTCCTTATTTCCATAAAATCTCTTTCTTGTACACATATAAATTATATAGTGCCTTTCATATGAACTGCTTTCTCCATTTCTACGTCATACAGTACCGAGTGTTATATTCAAATGTGCCCATCTATCTGTTATGCAGACCCTCTTTGTACTTTAAATCTAGCGCCTTTCACATCTATCAGACGAGGCACGTCATGTTGCGCCTTTTCTGTCTGTTTAGCTCCTCCCTTTCTGTCTCTCCAGCTGTTATATAGCGCCTCGCATGTTGATCTAACCATTTTAGCTTCCCACCCTTACAGACCCCTGCAGAGATGTGAGGGCGAGGCTCACCCGCCAGCATGCCCGCTCTCAGGGCCCGCACTTCATTCCTTTTTTTCCTACTTTGGACAAACGGCGGCCGATTCCTTCTTCCTTTCTTCCTTCCTTCATTCCCAGGTTGTGCCGCGTGGCTGAGTGAAGCGGCAGATGAAAGGCGAGTTGGCCGTGTGAAGATAAAAAGAGGCAGAACGCTGGCACCCTGATGACTGACGGCCTGCCCTTTAGAGCCCCCCACCTCAAAAGGCGCTCCTTTACTTCATGCATTAATCGTTAAGCCCCTGCAGCCTGTGACCGGCACGCCAGTCGCTCCTCAGACTCACCCGGGGGTCCGAGTGTGCAGAGTCGCATGGGGAGCACAGAATGGGGTCGGGCAGTGCGGCTGGTGTGGTCAAGGAGGGGGGGCACCACGCTGGCTCAGTCCACGACTTCCCGAGACACCCATATGTCTAGACAGGAGCTACAGCCAGTAAGGCGAGGGGGGCTCCTGGGACCACTCATTCAATGGTGAGGCAGCTGAAGGGCACAACACACACAACGCACTTCCGCAGTAAAGGGACTCCGAAAGGGTAAGGGAGGGAGGCGGGTTATCCAGCAGGGGGCGCTGATTTCTGAAGTGACAATGACATTGACAGCACGGCCACCAAGGGACATTCAGAAGGGTCAAGCTAGGAATGAGGAGTATGGGGAATGCTTGGGCAGAGGGCATTAAGGTGACAAAGTGACGTGAGTGACGTCAGGTAAGAAGAGCGAAGGCGGCGGAGGGCGGTGAGGGTGGCGAGGTGTTCATGTCGATTAGCAGACGTGTCTAAGAATTTCACTGCACCCTTTGACGTCTTCTCCGTTCCACACGTGTGTGCACAGTTACTAGGCAGGTGAGTACTGTGGCCATATCGTCATCTCCAAGCTGTCTAAACTTGAATGCTTATTGGATTCCAGCACGTCAGGTGACGTGTATTTGTGTAACGAGGGAGGGTGTGGCCTAAGGAGATCGACACCCTCTATCAAGGTGGGCAGATTCAGACCTGGAGGGCCGCAGTGGCTGCAGGTTTTTGTTCCAACGCAGTTGCTTAATTAAAAACCAATCGCTGTCAATGATTTCATTTCATGGCCTGTTGGTGCTTTAACTCCGCCATGTCAGCTCATTCTCCGATCTGAGATTTGTTTTCCGTTCTAAGGATCTCATCCAAGTGATCTGAAGTGTAAAACAGACGAGTTCTTCTCAGTGCTTCACTTTCCTCCCAAGTATTTCATTAAACCCAACAGTGCACGATAAACACACTCCGGGTGTCAATGGACGAATGCGGATTTCTTTTGTCATTTGAATCTGATTACTAATGAGGAGCAAATACAAAACCAAGACCACAGCTGCTGAAGACTAAAATATGCAATAAGGGTTCAAAATCTTAACGAGCGAGACCACCAAAGTGAAGCAGCAGTGTCAACTGAGCAAGAAGGGCTTCTTGTTAAGCAACTGGGTTGGAGCAAAAACCTGCAGCCACTGCGGCCCTCCAGGACTGAATCTGCCCACCCCTGCCCTCTACCAAGGTGTGCAGAATTATTAGCCGGCTTGTCTTCTTCAGGGCAAAATGGGCCAAAAAAGAGATTTAACTGACTCTGAAAAGTCCAAACTTGTAAAAAGTCCTTCGGGGGGATGCTAAGATATTGGGGTGCGATCACAGAACCATCAAACAGTCAACAGGGTCACAAGAAACGGGCCGAGAAAAGAAAAAGACGCAAATTAACTGCCACAGATCTGAGAAGCAACCAGGAGGCCGTTATCCTCCAGTGCTGTCCTATTCCAGAACCGCAACCTACCTGGAGTGCCCAGAAGTACCAGGTGTTCAGTGCTCAGAGACATGGCCAGGTGAGGGGGGCTGAAACCCGACCACCACTCAACAAGACACCTAAACTGAGACGCCAAGACAGGGACTGATGAGATGAGAGGGACACTTGATGGATGGGCCGGTGGCTGGTTCAGTAACGGGCACAGAGCTCCACTACGGCTCAGACGCCAGCGAGATGGACGTGAGGTACTGGTATGGGCTGGTATTTTAAATGATGAGCTAGTTGGTCCTTTTTGGGTTGAAGATGAACTCAAAATCAACTCCCAAGCCTACTGCCAGTTTTCAGAAGACGCTTTCTTCAAGCAGTGGTACAGGAGAAAGTCAGCATCTTTCAAGAGGACCCTGATTTTTATGCTCCATCAAAGTAGCCCACTGCGTGGCCAGCCAGTAAAGGTGACAGAATAACGACATGGCCCCCCTCCTCACCTGACCTCAACCCTGTTGAGAAACAGGACAGCACACCTCTGTGAAGAAGACAGACCAAGAAACTGACAGACTCCACGAACGGAAGGCTTATGGCTGCATTTGAAGACAAGGGGCGCTGTATTGGGCAGAAATGTTTATTTGGAAATGATGTGCTGTTTCTTTATTACTCTCACGTTAACAGAAGAGATCGGAAAAACGTACGCGTTTGATTTAGTCGCCTAGTAATTGTGCACACACGTGTATTCCCCGATGATGTTCGCACTCACATCTCCTTTGCATAACATTCAGGATTATTAACATTTTGGACTGACTGATGGCACGGTATTTGTTTCATATTAAAATCAACTTGCCTAATAATTGTGCACACAGTGTATAGCGCCTTTCATGTCGGCCTGCGAGGGAGCGCTGAAGTTTCGAGTCGGGCTCTTCTACTCTCGGACGGCGGTGCTGGAGACGCGTTGTATGTTGGCGAGAGTCACACGGGACACTCCATAAACTCAGCTTATGGATTATATAGTGCCTGTCCAGATTTACCCCACGTCACATTGTTTACTGACAGGGAAGGGGACAACGAGGACCAAGACAATCGGGACACAGTCCTTCACAGGAGGAAACTGGGGGCAATGGCCACGTATGGTGATTGTGCCCAGGCTTTGTACTTGGCACAGAAAGGGAGAAGACCACCCTGACTTGCAATGCAGCAGGCAGATAGACAGAGAGATAGAGTGAAAGGCGCTATATATAAAATGATACAGACAGGGTATGAAAGACGCTATACAGTCGAAATGGGAGGCGCAGTTTAAATCACACATGACAAACACGGAAAGTGCTACAGAATACAGCGGGATATGAAATGTACTACACAATCGATAGAAAGATACGCAGAAATAAACAATAGACTTGAAAGGCAGTATGATGTAGATAGATATGAAAGGCACTATATAATGGAGAGACATAAATAAATACGCTATAAAAGGCACTTTATAATGGACAGAGAGATAAGCAGAAATGAAGAACTACAGAAAAGATCGGTAACTATGAAAAGCACTATATGATCAACATGAAAGGCGCTATATAACAGTACAGAATAGACAGAAAAAGTACAATACAATGAGAGAAATAAGGGCATTACATAACAGATACACACACGGGAAAGGCACTATATAGCACTAAATAGATAGAAAAGGCGCTATATAACATATGGGCCAAAATAAAAGCACAACAAAACAGACATGAAGGGCAGTAAGTGGTAGACAAAGTAACTGCTATAAAACGCACTACATGACACCCGGATGGAGGTGGTACCCAGCCGGGACGCCCGAGAAGACAGGAGGAGGGCTGGTGCCTCCTCCAGACCTCGAGGGGGCGACCACCCTGGGGGCCGCGGGTAAAGAGCTGAGAAGCTCGACCCTGTAGGGACCCAGGGTTACCGCCAGGGGGACCCCAATACCAGGAAGACCCTAGACCTCAGCACTTCCGCCACACCAGGAAGTGCTGGGGGGAAGAGAAAACAGGGACACCCGGAGTGCTTCCGGGGAGACAGCCGGCACTTCCGTCAGACTGGGGCGTGTCGGCGCGAGATTGCCGGGAACACATCCGGGTGCTTATTTAAAGGGGCCGCCGCCTCCCTGCAGAAGGGACAAGAGTCGGGTGGAAGAGTGACAAGGTCTCTGGAGGAGGCAGGAGGCGACCTGAAGAAGAGAAAAGAAAGAGAAAAGGCATTGTGTTGTTGGACTGGACTGAGGGGCATTGGGGATCGGTGACCACGGACTGTTTTAAATAGAGATGAGAAATAAAAGTGTGTTGGAGGACGGGGCAATGTTCACAATAGACATGGAAGGCACTATATAAGAGAGAGGTGCTCTATAAGGGATAGTATAGAACACACTGATATGAAAGGCACTATACTGTATAACAGACACATCTAAAAGGCCGTACATAAGAGACTGACATGAGAAGTGCAGCATATAAGACAGATAGATATGAAAGGCGCTATATAACTGATAGACAGCTCCTTTTGAATTCCTCCATTTGTGTTTTCCTCTGACACTGTGCTGTGCCACAAATGAAGGTCATCGATCTGAGCAGGCAGCCGCTCCGTGGTGACGTCACTGAGGTGCCACCTCTCATGGCAGGTCGGGTCCCTTCTCATGTCTTCATGGAGAAAGCAGGGACGCACATGGTGGCTTCAGGAGGACTATAAAGACATGTAAAGGAAGAGAGAGGCACGGGCACGTGGGCCAATTGACCAAGTAGTGTGGTGAACGGGTGGACTTTGGGGACCTTTAAAATAAAGGCACAAGGGGTGGAGCTTAATCACTGTGATTGGCAGAACCTCACTGACACAACTAGGAAGAAAGCTACAGGCAGGGGGCGCCACTGAGGGTCCAAATCAGAGTAGGAGATGACAGACAGCAGAGTGAAGTCAGTTAGGAAGAAGTGGAATGATGCAGAAAATAAGCAGGACTGGAAAATGAGTGAAAGAATTTAAATAACAGATCTAAAATGGAGGCTGAGGGGCAGGACTTGTGGCAGACAGAGAGCTACAGATAGGGGGCAGCACTGAGCAGGCCGTAGACAATACAGTAAGACAGAATGTGCACAGTTACCAAGAAGTGAAATAGTGGAAGGAAAAGTTGGACTAAATGGGAATAAGCACCTCTTGAATAAATAAATGAATAAATGAATAAATGAAAAGCTCTAAAGTACAATACAATACAATTTATTTTTATATAGCCCAAAATCACACAAGGAGGGCTGCAAAGGGCTTTAATAGGCCCCGCCTTTGACAGCCCCCCGCAGCCCTGACCCTCTAAGAAGACAACAGGAAAACTCCCAAAAAAAACCCTGGCAGGGAAAAAAAATGGAAGAAACCTCGGGAAAGGCAGATCAAAGAGAGACCCCCTTTCCAGGTAGGTTGGGCGTGCAGAAGGTGGTGGTGGTGGGGGGGGTGGGGTCAATACAAGACAATACACACAGAACAGAACACAAGTCATCCTCAATACAATGCAAGTCGAGTCAGAAGGGGCGGGGCTTAAACTGAATTTGAAAAGGAAGACAGAGGGGGCGGAGCTTCCGGCTCCCTTTAATCACTGTGATTGGCAGAACCACACTGACACACCCAGCAAGGGAGCTACAATTTGGGGGCGCCACTGAGGGTCCAAATCACATCAGAGATGACAGAGTGAAGTCAGGTAGGAAGAAATGAAATGGTGGAACAGCTGGCATCAGTGGGCATCCTAGGGGGGCAAGCAGGCCAGGAAAATGAATGAAAGAATGAAAAACACATCTAAAATGGAGACGGAGGGGCAGATCTCGAGGCACAATTTAAACATTAAGTGCTGGAGGACAGGGGGCGACGCTGAGCCCTTTACGTCAAGTGCAGCTGTTGTCACCTTTAATAGAGTCCGCTATCAATCAGACCCTAATATGAGAGACCCTGGGTGTCTGAGCAAGGCGGTCACATCCCAAAAGGCCGAGCCACTCGTCCATTAAGTCACCGTCTCAGATGTTGGAGAGCCTAAAATAATCCACAGGGAGAACGTGCCAGCTGCCCCCAGTTTAGCCTGTGTGTGTGCCCCCCAGGTGTTCACCCCCAGATGTCACTTGCTCACGTGTCATTATTTGATTGGGTGCTCGCCTCACAGGTGGATTGTCGTTTGCACCTAACCCAGTGTCACCCATTTGTCATTTTTTATTGTATAAAGTGTCACGTGAGGTTAGGGACAGGTGAGGCGGGCTCTTTGGGGGGTAACCGAGCTCCATGTCACCACCTCGCACAAGCAAGGTGAAGACTGCTGGGTCACTGGCTTGTTCTCCATCGGTTAGGGATGCCAACTCCGCTGGCACCTGGGCTGCCTTTGCATTTCTGGGATGAAATAAAAATAAGAAAATAAAAAAGTGAAAGACAAAAGTGCCAAAGAGCCGAGCCGCGCCACACCGCGCTGCAGGAAAACACGAGCATGACGACTGTGCGGCAACCTGCAATTATTTTATAGCTCTTAAGATTCCAGAGCCATTAGTCAGTGTTTACAGTCGCTGGGGACGGGAAGGCCACAAATTACAACCACTTGCTCTGCAATCAAATGGCGCACAGGCACGCAAGCCCATGGCATCCAAGCCAGGCCATCCGCCGGCGGGCAGCGCGGGCGTGGGAGTGCTGCAACATCTCAGTGTGGGGGACGACAAGAGGGGGACTGGACCACCACTGGTCAGTGAGGACACAGGACGAGCGAAGATGACCGGCAGAAGACGACCAGGGGGCCTGAAAGACACGAAGGAAAAGAAGCCGAGCGTTTAATGTAATAATTCATATTGAAGATAAAGTCGGTCATATAGCGCCTGCAGGTCTATTATATAGCGCCTTTCTCTGTGCCTTTCTTATCTATCAGGTACGTAACAGCTTGAGTTAAATGATATTAAATGACTTACATTATTAACTGTTATATAGCGCCTTTTTAATTTATTTCATATGGTGAATACAGATCATCGATCATATAGCGATTTCACTTGTAACTATCTACTGCATCTATGATACGGGATGCCTTTAATAAATGGTTATTAATTATATCATGCCTTTCATTTTCATATTAAGCTCTCCCTCAGTTATATAGCGCCTTTCAGTTCTAACTCTCCATTATACGGTGCCTTTCCTGTGCGTCTCTCTCGGCCTTTCCCTTCTATTCTATAAAGTCTTTTATTTCTTATTATCCGCTAACATTCTGTTATGTGGTGCCTTCCCCATCAATCTATTATATAGCGCCTTTTGTCTTTAGCTCTCTATTATAGAATGACTTTTATATCCCTCAGTTATGCAGTGCCTTTCATTTTAACTGTTATACAGGGTCTCCATATTTATCTATCTGTCACATGGTGCCCTTCAGCTTTTAACAATCTACTTTATAGCGCCTTTCACTGTCCACCTACCTACCAATCTTCTATTGTGCCAACTTTCATATCATATTCTGTTCTCACTTGTCATGGTGCCCGTTGCACGTTGGTCGATCACAAGAAGTGAGAATTTCCCTGGACTTTGTTTCCTCCACGACTGTACAGCGACTTGTGTCCAGCGTGGGGTCAGCGTCTTTGCCTGGTCGGTTAAAGGGGGGGCCGCGAGCCGCTGGTAATTCAACGCCAAGTCAAGTCACATCCAAGCACTGAGGCCTCTGGCACTCCAGTCCAAATATTCACTTGAAGTGGAGCACTGGGCACAGCGAAGGAAGTCAAGAGGTCTCTGTGGGCATCAGTCTGAATGGCAGACCTGAGCCTGGCACAACACACATCGCCCCCTGGCAGCTTCAATGAAATGCGCAGATCGCTCAACTCCACCTGTCAGGCTTGTGTTTTTTATCAGCTGGGCAGACAACCGCTGTGCCATGTTTGGCTGTGGCACTGATATGAGCCAATCCTGGAATCCCATCGGCACCCTTTAAGGGTGGTGGCTCGAGACGCTCGTCGTGTTTGGCTTCACTCGGCTGGACGTGTGAGTCAGCTGGCTAAGTTTAGCAGCCGCACACATCAAACAACAACAACAAAGTGAGTCGGCGGGATCAACGCTGGCCCGCCATCAAGGGGGCCGTCCTGCCAGATGGACAAAAGGTGCCCATCACCTTGTGGGTAGGATATGACTGGCAGCTGCTTGTCAGAGGCCACAGTGGGACCCCTCTGCAAGTCCCATCACCAGTGGGCACTCACACAAAAACTGCTGCCCTGGTATGGCAGAGGATTCTGGGACTTTGAAACGGTGCTAACTTTGAAAGGCGCTATATCCAGTCTGTAGGTAAGCGGCTGCACCCGTTAGTGAAGCACTGGCACAGATCCAGCAGTGACGTCTCCTGGCTCCCGCTATGTGGAGGAGTCACCTGGTCAAAGGCTGAGGTGGCGCCTGGCAGGCTGGCACACCCTGGCGTCTCCACTCTTTTCTTGGAATTCAGTTTCTCAGTTTATCTATTGCTGCTTTGTACTGCAGTCTCTATGCTTTCCCATGTTACGCAACTGAAAGGCACTATATAACATGAAGGGCCTGGCTGAAGAGAGGACATCATCATCCTCACGATAAACGAGACGCAAAGGAAATCTGAAAATCCTAAGGGGCTGATCGGGTGACCACTGTAGAGTGTTGGGGGCATAAAGCCACAGTGACGAGTGGGCTGAGATAAAAACAGACCAGCGGGTGGGCACAAGACGACTGGCAGAGGCGTATTCTAAGTGCTGCCCCCTGCTGGGTGTGCCTCACATATGCTGGCTGAAGGGACACATGTGCTGACCAATCGCAAAGCACAGAGCGCTGCTGAAGCCAATGATAATACAACAGTCCAGCCCCGCCCCCCGAGGTCACATGACTAATAACACATAAGAGGAAAAAAAATAAAACGAAAACCCGCCACATGCGACAGTTAAAAGGCTCTCTCGACGGCCATTTTGGACCTAAGGCTGCACAAAATATAGCGCCTTGCGATTCCTGTGACTGCTAGAAAGAAGCTCTGCTCCTGGACTTGGGATTTTGGGCTTCGGCTCTGACGACTTTTTTCCGTCTTGTCCTTCACGCTGATCCTCATTCTAAGTGTTTGGACTGTCAGTGCACTACACGGGTGACATCACCGGGCCACCACTTTAAGAGTCGGCATGAGTAACATGTCACTAGCCGAGATGTCACGCGTGTCATGGCTACGGCTCCTTCAAATTCCCAGATCTTGACCTTCGCTTTGTAATTCTGCACTATGATTCTTGGGGTCCCCTCTGCTAGTCACCCCCTTTAAACGTCGTAGTCTGTCCTGATGCCAAGTGTTTAAGCAGGACGGTGCCCCCTACCTGTGCGCGTCACATCGAGTCGAGTCCATGCAGACGCATATAGACCACCGTGAACGAGGTGGGCGGGGCCAATTGGAGTGTGACATTTCTAAACCAATCCAATGCCTCATCAGCTCAAGTCAAGTGACGTCACTGTCACAACATCCAAACTCCTCACTGCAGCATAGAGTGGCACGAAGTAACAGGACCACCGCGGTGCAACATACACAGAAACATGGCACAAGACACTATAAATAGATAAATAATAACTACGTGAATATACAGAAACAAACAAACAAACAAACAAACAAACAAATAAATAAAAAAGAAATAAATAAAACTGATACAAATGCACTGCATGTCAAGTCACCACTAGGGGCAGCACAGGGTTCAGAGTTCAGACCGCCGAGGGGTAGAATCTTCTGCCAGATGAAAGTGGCACAAAGAGACCCTGGGGGGGTGGCGGTGGTCCGTCACAGCACTGTAGGCTTCATAAAGAGGGGTCCCCGATGAGCTCTCCTGCAGCTTGGTTCCTGGGCTCTGGAGGCTTTGTCTCCTCAAACGGCCGATTTGATTTTATTTGATTCTTTAGACGCCCACGGAGTCGTTTCCCGTGCATTTCGTGCCGGGGGGCTCCCTCCTGCTTTAATGGCTCGCCGAGTGTTTCCGTCAGGACTGCTTGTTCTTCTAATCGGCGGCCAATCAGGGGTCCATTACAAGTTTATATGAAGACTCGGCGGGTTCAAAAGACCCACTCGGCAGCCACCAACTTCGCCGATCAACAATCGGGGGTTGGGTGGCCAGCGTCCTCTGTCCAGGAGCAGCAGCTGCAGGGTGGTCCGATCCCGGACCCCCAGAGTTCTGATACAGCGCTTTTCACCTTCACTGCTCACCGACCACAGCCTGCCAGTTATCCGTTTTCAAACCCACTTAGCCGATCCCAAACACACATGGGGAGAACACGCAGACGCGGCACAGAGGGAGGGCACAATAGACACGAGCCCTGGTACGATCACCCACTGGCGTGACCACTACGCCACCACGCCAGCCGTACAGCGCAGGTCAGCCAGCTCTTCTACTTTCTCAATGCACCTCCAGGGCAGGAAACTCTGCTGTTGACCCCCAGCACTCCCAGTAAGGAGGCGGCAGACAGAAAATACACGACCGCTCACCTGGACGGCACCTTCTTCTTTCACTTCCCATGTCGACTGACAAGGCGCTATATGACATAAGGGCTGGGTGTCCTTCCTACCTCTGCAGTTCTCTGGCTGCTTCCTGTCGTCCCTGTGAAAGGCGCTATATAAAACAACTGGGCGCTCACCAGGAGGGTGAACTCTCTCGAGCCACAGTGTCCACTTATAATAACTAATAAGAATAAATAACTACTGTCACATCCATCATACGCCCACACTCAAAGGCACTCTATAGCTCAGAGCCCCCTGTCAGGACTCGAAAAGGCGCTATATGGAGAAAGCATTACTGGGCCGGGCTGCCATCCTCTCTCTTTGTAAGCCGCTAGAAAAGAAGTGACCGCCTTGTAAACTCTGATGGCATCATCTGCCTCCCTGGTTTGCAGTGTAAGGCACTATATAAGACACGTGCTGACCGCTGGGGTCTTCCTTTATGTGTTCGCTGTGAAAGGCGCTATATAAGGTCAGCATGAACTGGAGGGACACTTCCAGCTCTTTTCAATGTAAGGCACTATAAAAGAAGCTGCGCACTCGCAAACGACGATGACTTGAACTTAAATCCAGTTGGCCATATAGGCGCTATATAAATTGAGGACAGATGACCCGGACAGCGGTATATTCCTTGTGAAAGGCCAGTCACGTTCAGCACTGTTTTACTTTATGGGCTCCCTAAAGAAACACGCATGAACTGGCGGGGAGCGTCACGTTTTATCTGTGCAAGGCACTATAAAGGCCGCTCTGTGTGCTCTTCATCTGCTCTGCTCCAATATCTTCATCAGCCTCTGGCTGGCAGGGTAAGGCACTATATAACATACTGTAACCGCCTGCACAAGGTCTCGATACTTTGCCACTATATGACAGAGGGGCTGGGCACTTTGAGTTTCTCTGTGAAAGGCGCTATACAAGAAGTGCCATGCTTGTCTGTACATCTCTAGTGTTTCCTCTGCTCGTCTTCACTCTGAAAGGCGCCACATAAAGAAACTCTTTCAGTAATCAGTGGCGCTACATAAAGTGCAGACTGATCACCTGGGCCCTGCCTCCATTTACTTCCCGTGTTCCCGGTGAAAGGCGCTATATAAAAGAAGTACTGGCTGGCATTCGAGTAAATCCAATATTACCTGTAGAAAGGCGCTATATCACACTAGGACTGAGCAGCTGGACAGGGCCGTGTTCACCATGTAAGGCACTATATAAAGAAGTTGACGTGCCCGTGTTCACACTGAGAGGTTATATAAAAGAAGCACTGAGTACCCTAATGGCCGTCTCCGATTTGCTGTTAAAGGTGCTATATAAAATACAACGAGACCACCTGGACTTCCAGAGTTCCCTATAAAAGGCGCTATATCTGGTAAGGATGGACTGAGTTCTCTCCGCTCTTTCATTTCTCTTTATACAACAGGTGGGCCTCACGGTCACGCCCTCCGCCCGATCATCACGCCCAGTTTGGGCCGCGTCACCCGCCGTGTGCCCTCCACTGCCGTCATTTCAAATGGCCCTTTCGGTGGGGAGCGCGGTCTGCATGAATGGCCGCCTTTGTCAGATGCCAGGCGCTCGAGTCACCTCAGGCGGCAGACGGGCCTCGTGGGAGGCCATGCTTGACCGGGCACTGGTCAGTAAAGTCTGTCACTCGCACGCGCCATCAGCGCTCGCCTTTGTTCGTTTACAGGGTGATGTGCCAATTCGAGAGCTCCTGCCCGTCTTGTGCCCCCTCTCAACGTCTCTGAGTGGGCAAATGACAGAAAATGGCCTGCCTGCCAGACAATGAGGGCGAGAGGTGGAATTTAAAATGTGGTGACAGGAGACCCATCGAGAAGTGTCAGCAGATAGTGACAGTGGCACAACAGTGGCTTTGCTTTACTGCTCCTTGGGCATTATGGGCAATTAGAGCAGGTGACCACACATTCACACCCATCACAGTGGACACTGGCAAGCTCATCCCTTTGCCCATCTTCATGTGCTCGGGCAGATGGCCACCTTTATGAATCTGCTCACCCCTGGCGCTGATCTGCTCCCTCACTCTATAGGGGTCACCCCTCGTTGCGCTCCTGCACCTCTGAATACAAAACTCGGCTTTCAGTGGCGCCCCCTCCCTGCTGACCACCATCTCTGATCCCTCTGGTGAGAGTCATTTATAAGATGGCGGCTCCCGAGTGGTCTCTCGCTCTGGTACACTCTGGAAAGAACCCCCTAACTGAAAGCACCAAGTGGCTCACAGTGCCCATCGGCATCTGGAGGTCTGGGTGGCGTGTGACTGTCCCCTCAAATCACACCCAACCCGATCAGCCTCAGGACCTCCTCTGTGGGCTCACAAAGATTGAGGAAGCAACAGGTCTGGAGGCCTGGCAGGGATGGGCGACGCGCGCCAACATCAGACATTCCAGCACTGGCACTAAATCAGAGGGCACAAAACGTGGATATCAGGGCAAAGCCGCCCAAGCCTGTTGGGCAACGAGAGCTTCATGTAGAAGGGCACTATATGAGAAAAAGAAAGAAATGAATGGAAACGCTGCTAAATGTGAAAGGTGCTATAAGTAAGAAAGAAACAAAAAAACAAAGAAAGAACTGATGGATGACAGCATTGAAAGAAAGAAAGAAAGAAAGAAAGAAAGAAAGAAAGAAAGAAAGAACAGACCTAGGACAGTACTTAATACAATAAGGTTTGTAAGAAACTACTGTTTGAAAACAATGCTAATTGTGAAAGGCGCTATATAACAGAAGGTAAGACCAGTGACAGTGACTAATACAGAAAGGCACTATATAAAAAAAGTGATTGACAACACGGCTTAATGAGAAAGAAACTACATACTAAATGTGATAGACACTATATAAGAAAGAAAGAAAGAAAGATTTATGACTGTTAAATATAGAAAGACACTTTATATGAAAGAGAGAACAAATCAAACTGCTAATTGTGGAAGGCGCTATATCAGAAAGCACTGATCAATAACAGTACTTAATATAAAACGGCACTGCATCAGACAGACAGACAGACAGACAGATTACGAAGTTCCAAAGTGCCTTGAAATGTTCTCCATTATGGAAGGCGCTATATAAAGTGACATCTTGTTCACGTTCGCTGTTATAAGTGACATAAAAGGGCATTACATAAGAAAAAAAGAGCTGAGCCCAAATGTCACTTAATGTGACCAAGTTGATCTGTAACAGTGTTTCAAAAATAAAAGGAATGGCTCTAGCAGTGCCTAATACAAAAGGCGCTATATTAGAGAAAAGGAGCTCTACAATAATGTCTGTCATAAAAAAGCAGTATTAAAAATTGAATAAAAGAAATTATTTAAAAAATCTCATTTGAAAAGACACTATATAATGTAAGAAATAGGGAGCGACAGAAGAAAGACTCGATTGTCTGCCAGCGCAGGCTGTTGCCACAGAGCCTTGTGCAGGGCTATTCATGCCAAGTGGGCTGTCCGCCAATGCAAGTCATAACTCTTTGCGCCAACTGTTTTGGTGTTGGCAGAGAGCCCCTGACGCCGCCGCAGCCCACTTCCCAGAGAACAGAAGGAGCTGCTGCCTCATCACTCTGGAGCGTCACCAGCTGCAGCAGACCAAGTGGCACTCAGACAGGGCACAAGCGTAGCGCCCCACCACCATCTGACCTGCCGTCTCCAGTGTTAAATCGGAGGTCTTATCTGCCGTCGGGGGTCCGACACAGCATCAAAGCAAACATATCATGGGGTCAGGTTAGGTTGGGGATCAGGCACTGGTACAGCACACCCACCACATGACGAAACAGCTCGTGATCCTGGTTGGCAACTCCAGGCAGACAGGCGGTCCAGTCCCAACCTGTGGAAATTATCATCTATCTGCCGCACTCAGGTGTTATGTGGGTGTCCCCTTGGCCTGGCCCAGTCGCTCTGGAGGATCCAGTGAGCCGGACCACCCTCAGGGAATCGCACCACACGGTCGCAGTGCCATAGCTGACGCTCCTTCACAGGTAACGTGCCTCATCTGGGACTCTGAAACCAGCAGTACCCAAGGAGTCCGGTCGTCGTCTCAAGTCTCTTCGTGTCACAACCAAATATTAAGACAGGAAGCACCAGGAGCCCCTCATGCCGTCCCAATCCATCTACTGACTTCAAAGGAAGAGTCACCAGAGTCACGAATGACACTGCCGAGGTACAGGAAGTCCCAAAAAATAAACAGGCAGGTCCTCTGTGCCCCAGGGACTCAGTGGAGAGCTGCAGGGTTGGTGTGGCACAGCGCCTCTCTCTGCATGGCTATCAGTGTCCAAGTGCTGTCCCAGTACCCCGCAGTGTAAGACCTGAAGCAGCTTAACGTCTGGGCATGTGGCAGCAGCAGCCAACGCCTCAGAGAATAAAACGGATGGGAAAACATGAAAGGGCAAAGCAGCGGGCACAGCGGCCTGTTCTGGCATTTCAGGGCCGGGCCTCCGCTTGGCAAGTGAAGACTTTCTTTGAATTTGGAGCCCCGACGTTCAGAACAATACAAGAGCAATGGAGACAACACACACCACCCACCACCCGATAGGGGGACCTGAGAAATGGGCACCTCTACTCGTGTAGAGTGCATTATTATTATTATTATTATTATTATGATTCCCATAATTCATCACCTCATGTGGTGTCAACTTGATCTCCTCACTTTCAATTGTGGTCACATTTGCTTAGTAACGTTCCACATGATGCGGGCGCTGTATAAAATTAACACTGACACCAGGATAATTAAAGCCACCCTAATTCTGGCCAGCAGCCACAGCACCCGCACTTCAGAAGGGGTCACCCACCTGACCAGCTAGGAAAACGCTTGGGTTGCTACTGGCAGAGGAGCTGGTGAGGCCAGCAGGGGGCGTTTACCCTGTGGTCTGATTATTGATACCAGTGCCCCAGTGCTCTCTGTGGTCTCTGGGCAGGGGGCATGTCGATGTCCTGAATAAATCGCCCGGCGTGACCTTCTCCATTCTAGCCCTCTTATCATTCTGTGTCCGTCACTCCCTAACTACCTCTCCCAGCCCTTTGCCACCTGTCTACACCATTATCACCATATGTGTGGATGCTCTCGCCGTGTATGTGACAAGAGAGATCTGCAGTCTTAGGTCAGTGTGCTGGCGCAAGAATGGCTGGCATCGCATCACCCAGATGACTTGGGGTATGTAAAGTGGCTCCCCACTGTCTATATAAAGCACTTTGAGAAGGTTAGAAAGGCGCTATATAAATGAACTTCACTATCATCACCACTATTACCAAGTCCACTCTTGGATGAGTCAGTACAGCACAGAAACACAAGACGATGCTTGAAATGCCAGTCTGCCTGACTTGTACCACACACTGCTGCCAATTATCTCACAAAGTGGCCAAAGTGGAATGAGACCAGGGATGCAGGCCTGAATCCCACCAGGTGAGTGCACCAGAAAACAGAGTGGTTGGCTTCATCCTAGACCAGGCCAAAATGTGAAAAAAAAAGGGAGGGGATCACCGTCAACCCCTGGCTTGTACAGAGCAAGGAAATAAATGAACGTGATAAAAGAAATAGGTGGAATAGGAACAAATACAACAAAACAGTTCACAGCAGCCACAAAACAAGCTACCCAAAGCAAAGCAAAAGAAAATCCGAGACACGGAAACAACAGAAAGAGCTGAGAGCCAAAAATCAAAGAAAATCCAAAACTGACAAATCCCACCAAAATGAACAACCCAGGACTTCAATTCCCAGCCTGCCTTTATATGGCTCTCCCTTAATGATGATGGACGAATGAATGAATGTAAGACACGCCCACTCAATAGTCAGATAGCTCCTCCCACAAACCAAATGTTAACCCCAGTGTACGAGAATCACAAGACACACACACACACACACACACACACACACACACACACACACACACACACAGAAGGTAATACACAATAAATTAACAGATGACACATAATAAGACAGATAAGAAAATGAAGAGGGAATTTAAACGTAAGCCAGAGGAGGAAGCCGGGCTTGACTCCAAGAGTCCTGTCTGAATTGAGAATTTGGTTTTCTTCTGCCATCTGCAGGGACCACCAGTGGGTAGAGGGATGGCATGGTGAAGGTGGGGTGTACCTAATAAACTGGCCACTCAATGCCCATCAATACTAATATTAATGATGGCAGACCTGAAGGACAATTTGGGCTCGGACCGCCAGTGCTCCGTCTCCCTCATTTTCACCCTTCTTCAAGTTTCTTTATTCAACTCGCAGATGCCAGTGAGGTGGGTCGAGTGCTGACCCTAAACACATCTCGCCTGATGCCGGGTGACGGGCACCAGGCTGATCTTTCATTTTTGTAGCGACGGATGCAGCTGCTCACTGTGAACCGGAGCGCTAATTGAGGTGGACGGGCCCAGAGGAGTGTGACCCCCTTGGACATTAGGGACACACAAGTCCGGTTTCATTAGCGTCTCACGCCACTCATGTCACGGGGCCTGGGCACACATGAGGTTATAAAGAGGGCCGGATGGACTTTCATACCAAAAACATGGTGTGTAAGTTGAGACGTTTCAGGGAAAAATGGGCTAAAAAGTCGACGCTGCTTCAAAAGAATTAGACGTACGCCTCAGAGAAAATGGCAGAATAACCAAATCTAAATGAATGTGCTGCACTGTGGCCTCTCCACAAGCACAGGGGGCGCTTTTGAGAAGGTGACATCAGTAGTCGTATCGTCAGATGTCACACTTACTTAACCAACATGAAACACGTCTGGCCGGCCTGGAGTCTCTCATCTACCTGAAGAACAACGAGGCACAGAGATGTCGTGGCCAAACTATCCCAAGGGGGTCTCTTCCCGTCCACGGCCCTGTGAGTTTGCACGTTCACCCTGTGAGGTGGTCCTCTGCACTGGTTTATGCTAACTGAAGACTCCACACAGGAGCAGACCGAGGGTTCCACTGATGTCCACCCAGCCCTGATTTCCTGCCTTACACTTGGCGCTACTAGGACAGGCCACCAGCTCTGGAGAACAGCAGCTTCAGCTGGGAGGAAAGCTAAAGAACCTCTGAGATCTTCAGGAGCTGCTGACATTTCACACTTCAAGCACCGTCACCTCCGGTCTGAGGTGCCACGGATTCCGTTATTCCATTTCTGCCATTTTTGTTAATTGTTATCTGAGTATTGTGACGTTTGTTTCTGAACGAGATGAGACCTTTCAGCCTGACAAAGCACGCCAATCCAATTCACTAAAATAACATCAAGTGGAGATCAGAAGGTCACCACACTGCTTGGTCACCTGGTCCATGTGTCTGTATAACATGTGCATGATGAAGTTCAGCCATAGCCACGTTCCATCTGTGCTCCCACTGACGCTGGGATCTGCCGCACTGATGACCCTCACTTCACTCTGGTCACCTCTTCATCTCCTCCTCGTGGTCTCCATGGTCCTGAATCAGCCCACTTGCTCTTCTTTGGACTTCCTCTAGTGCTGCTTTGTCTTTTTTTTGTAATATGGAGTCCCAAACTGCACACAATACTTGAGGTGAGGCCTCACATCAGGATGACCCTACCTGAGTGGGCGCTATATAACCTGACATCTCAACAGTCTCCTTATTCACGTCCATCCATGTCAGCCCTGCCTCCATTTGGCTCAGTTTCTTTTTCCAGTCGCTATCCACGTGGTCCTGAATCACTACAGCTGTTCTTCTCTGGATTTCTCTACTGGTGTTCTGCCTTTTGTGTAATATGGGGGACCAAACTTGAACACACAGCACCCCAGGCGAGTGATTTAAACAGTATGGTGTGGCGTATGGCTGGGACCCTTGCCTGGCCGGGATGCCTCCATGCAGGAAGGACTGGAGCGCTAGGTGGCAGTGGACGCCCACAGGGCTCCATGGGAGTTGTAGTTTGCTACAGCCTTGCTGGGATCTGTGGGCGCCACCAGGAGGTGCTGCAGCTGCTGCTGAGCGAGCCTTACTCGGCACCTCTTCCACCACAACCAGCAATGCATCACCGAGCAGCTGGAGCACTTTGGGGTGCCCTATGATTTGGGGGGGTTGAAGCTTGCCAGGAGGAGTGGAGGAGAAAAAAGAAAGAAGGAAAGAATTGTCTTGTGTTTGTGCATTTGAGACTTTGTGATACTTGTGGGGAATTAGGAAGGAGTTTCCCACAAGAGAAACGGAAAAATAAAATTCCCGTGTGCTTGGAAGTTGTTCCTCTGTGTCAGACTCTCTGAACAACTGCACTCATTGCCTTCATAACTGGAGTCTCCATTTGGCTCAGCTCCTCCAGTCGCTCCTCCTCATGATCTCCATGGTCCTGAATCAGCCCACTTGCTCTCCCCTGGACTTCCTCTAGTGCTGCTTTGTCTTTTTTTTTTTTTTTGTAATATGGAGACCCCTAAATGGCACAGAACACTGCAGAGGAGGCCCTGGGAGTGAATTGTATGGCTTGTTATAAGCCCCCTCAACTCGTTAAAAGAAACTGACATCCTGCCTCGCAGTCTCTGATTGGTCCAACTCCTCCAGTCGCTCCTCCTCAGTCGCTCTCCAAGGTCCTGACTCAGCCTCGTTGCTCTCCCCTGAACTTTCTCTTGTGCTGCTTTGTCTTCTTTGAAATCTTGAGAATAAAACCGAGTCAGACAGCTATAACAGAATGAAAATGATGTGTACTGGGCGCACCACGGGGACGCTCTACAACCTAACATCCAGATGAGAGCAAACAATAGAAAGCATTTGGGGATGTTTTGGAAGGCTTGTCAAATATTCTCAATGTCCAGTCACTTGTCCTGACCTGAAGCGTCATGGGGTTGTGCAGCAGGACAATGAGCCAAAACTGAAGAGCAAGTGGACAACTGAATGGCTTAGAAGTTTCGGAGTGGCCAGTCAGGGACCTGAAATGACCAGCTGATGTCTATAAACTGACCAACGTGTCCAAATTCAAGAAAAGAAGAGTGGGTGGTCTAAAACTTGTCAGGAGTGGCGTGAAAGACTGGGATGAAATGACAGGAAGATTAAGTATTGGAAGTATAAGGGGGCGCTTACTTTTTCACAAGGGTGGCAGAGGTGTTGGATAAATCTGTTACTTGAATCAAGAGAGCCCTGATTTTAAAGGGTCTTGTGTGTCTACTCAGTTCCCTTTGTCTTGTACTGCACTTTCTGTAAAGGTCTGTAAAACAGAAAAAAACGAGAGGAGAGCGGAAAGGGGGCAAATATTATTTCACAGCACGGTAGCAAATGGTGTCAGCTTATGAAGCCCCCAAGGAATTCACTTTTAATGTGATTATTTTTGTGTGCCCAGGTTTTGTACTTTTTTGTCATTAACCCCTTCCTCCCAGGAAGTAATCAGGGCAGGCGAAACTCACAAGTAAAACGACATGGCGGAGAAATCCAAAATGTAACGTAACAGAAAATAAACGAGGGACAACTCTATGAAGACATCGACTATAAAAAGTACAGTATATAACAGACACGTAAATCTGGAGGATGAGGTCTGAAAGTCCAGACCCCAAGATGTGCTGCCCCCCTGTCCTGGGACCCCCTACAGTGACAGCACAGTTTCTGGGCCGAGGTGGCTTTCCAGCAGGAGGTGCTGTGCAGGTTGCCTGCTTTTCATACTCTAAGACCTTCATATAGCGTCTTTCACTGTTCCTAATTGAATTTCCCCTGGGGATTAATAAAGTATCTATCTATCTAATTGTGCTCTGACCCTCCGTTCATTCGGAGTTACTGTGGGCAGGTTATGTGTGACATGGGGCCTGTACCTGTGGCCCCCTGTGTCACCTTCAAGACAGCCCCTTAAAAGGTCACCTGATGACAAGCTGGGTGGTCCACTTTATTTAGTTTGTCACCGTTCACACAAAAGGCTCCGGAGTGAATCTGACCAACACGTCTGCACCTCGTGATCTTAGTGTGGCGGTCAGAATGAATTCCGGGAAGCGGAGCCCCCAGCAAATGGCCTCCGTGCTGTCACACTGTCTCTCAGAATGGCACTGCGTAGAAATCCAAAACGTTAAACGTAAAACAAAATAAACGAGGGGTCACTCTATGAGGAGATTGAATATAATGTATATGGAGTGCCCACATGTTCACATTCATGTTGAAACCCTCAAATAAAAAATATTGGAAGTGGAGACCGAATGTGTTGGGTCAGAGAAGATTCCCACATCCTAACATTCCGCCTGTCTCGACAAAGTCAAAACCGTAAGGGAGACCACAAAACCGCCGTAATGAGGATCGCGTGCAGCCGCGTCTCGTAGTCACTTGAAAATGAATTTGAGACCCTCTGCCGACTCGTTTGTCAATGCTGGCGTTGGGCAGGACGCGTTGTGACATTCAGACGGAAATCGGAATAAATGCCACGCCAGTGGGCCGTCACACACATTTGTACCTTCTCGGCTGCAGAGCAACACGCGGTAGAAGCATTCATGTGGGGGGGGAGAAGGGTGGCCCGGAGGTCCTTGTTAAGAAACCCCCCCACTGCTCGATCAGCTTGCCGCTGTCACTCCGAGACGCTCCGGCAGTGTGACGAGCGGAATTAGCCGCACTGGACTCATTATTACTATTAGAGCTGCTCATCTGACAAGACCCTCTGGACAGACAGATACCCCCCCCACCCCACCATGGTGGGTCCAGTTTGTCAGGGTCTCGTCTCATTTGCAGTGCCCTCCTTCATTTAACTAACCTGGCTTCACTGCTCTCCTCCATCCTGACTCAGGCCTCAGTCGTTAGCATTTGGAGGTCGGCCATCGCGTCCCATCGTGTCACATTTAGTCGAGTCCCCCTAGGGACAGTTAAGCTCATCAATACGCCTGAGCACATGGGGTCGAACGTTTCTGTGCACCCAAGGCAACGTGATTTGCCCAAAGCCATTGGATTTTTCTCATTTTTACTGTTCAAGTTTATTGTCAACTGTACGATGACACTCCATTTGGAATGTCACCCCAGAGGTGACACCTGTGCAGCGAGTGCCAGAGGGGCCCAACATGAGCAGATATTGTGCAAAATGAGCTTCCATCATTAGAACGATTATTAAAATGTTTCAAACAACAAATGCGTTTGTCTGCCATCATGCCGTGCTGTGAAAAAGTATTTGCCCCCTTCCTAGTCTCCTCTGTCTTTACAAACTGTACACAAAGAATGGACTCAGACCTTCTGGCAAAGGGAACAGGGAAGATGAGCAAGGCACTTCAAAATCCGGACTTTCTTTATTCAAGTAAGCAAGTTATCCAGAATCACGACACCTCTGTGAAAAAGTCATTGCCTCCATAGTTGCACCACTTTTAACAGGAGCTTCCACTCACGTGACATTCACATCGCTGCCTGCTCTCTGCTGTCATTCAGACACACTGCCAGTTTGTGAGTGTTGACTGCTCATCTGAGGTCCCCTCTATTGGGTTCAAATCAGGACTTGGACTGGCCACTCCGTTCAGCTGTAGACTTGAGACCCCTCATTCTGCTGGAAAACCCAATGACACGTCAGCTCGGGACAGAGGAGTGGACATTAAGAATAGTCTGATCAAGGGCAACATTCATGGCTCCTTCAATAATGGCAACTATTCCAGTCATTCGCACCCCGTCATGCCAGCACTGCCATGTTTTACTGTAAGTCTCATGTTCTTGCTGTCAACCAGCAGATGTGGTGTGGCCTGAACTGTCCAAGGGTTTGGATTTGTCGGTCATTATTTCAACAGGGATAGCAGAGGTTCCCTCCTTGATCCTCTCTCATTATTCCTCAGTCTCTTTCTTATCATCGAGTCCCAACCTTAGCTAATTCTACAGAGGCCTGCAAGTCTTTGGATGTTCTTCTGGGATCTTCTGGAACTCCTTAAATAGATTGCTGCAGTGCCCTTGGGGTCATTTTGGCCAGATAATAGATAAGGACTTTACAAATGGCTTTGTCACACTTTCCTGTCCTGAATGTGAACTTTCAAGCAGTTTTTTCACTCATCTCATCAAGAACTTCCTTTGATGGAAGCCTGGTGTTCTTGTGGAGATGACGTCACTCTTATGGTGAGGTTCACATTCAACAGGGCTTGTGTCTAGTTAGTGGGGTCTAATCGACTAACTAAGGGGGCAATGTTGGTGTTGGATAACCTCATGGCTTAAATATATGATGTGGCAATTTGGAAAATGGCATTCTGGGTTTCCTCTCGTACCCTTTGTCTAATATTACATTCTGTCAGGACATCTGAGATGGCTGACTGGGACAAAAATACAAAAACGGCGGATTACAGGAAGGGGGCAAAAACATTTTCACATCATTGTGGTTCAGTAAATTGATATGAAAAGCACTATAAGATAGAATAAAATACATAAAAAGAAACGAAGGACATTATATACAAGATAGACAGAGAGATCAATAAATAGAGTGAATGGCGCTATATGATAGATAGATAGATAGATAGATAGATAGACAGACAGAGTGAAAGGAATTACCAGATAGACAGCTAGATAGATAGAGTGAAAGGCACTATATAATAGAGTGAAAGGCGCTATACAATAGATAGATAGATAGATACTGTAGAGTGAAAGGCACTATATAATTAACAGATAAATAGATAAGGATAACAGACAGACTGGTCTGAAAGTCTGGACCCCAAGATGTGCTGCCCCCCTGTCCTGAGCCCCCCTGTAGTGACACGGTCTTCCTGCCCTCCATGTACAGCACAGTTTCTCAGCAGAGGCAGTTTTCCAGCAGGAGGTGCTGTGCAGGTTGCCTGCTTTTCATACTCTAAGACATTCATATAGCGCCTTTCACTGTTCCTAATTGTGCTCTGACCCTCCGTTCATTCAGAGTTACTGTGGGCAGGTGATGTGTGACATGGGGCCTGTACCTGTGGCCCCCTGTGTCACCTTCAAGACAGTCCCTTAAAAGGTCACCTGATGACAAGCTGGGTGGTCCACTTTATTTAGTTTGTCACCGTTCACACAAAAGCCTCCGAAGTGAATGTGACCAACACGTCTGCACCTCGTGATCTTAGTGTGGCAGTCAGAATGAATTCCGGGAAGCGGAGCCCCCAGCAAATGGCCTCCGAGCTGTCACACTGTCACTCAGAATGGCACTGCGTAGAAATCCAAAACGTTAAACGTAAAACAAAATAAAGGAGGGGTCACTCTATGTAGGGATTGAATATAGCGCCTTTCACCATTCCTAGTTGTGCGCTGACCCTCCGTTCATTCAGAGTTACTGGTCTCATACTGTGACTCCACTTTCTTTAGTTTGTCACCATTTACACAAAAGCCTTCAGAGTGAATGTGACCAACATGTCTGCAGCTCTGGCTCTTAGTGAGGCAGTCAGCATGAAGTCCAGGAAGCAGAGTCCCAGCAAATGGCCGCTGCTCTGTCACACTGTAGCCCACACTGACCACACACTGCTTGACATGTGAAGGAAACAAAAAATAAAACAATCAAGAAACAAAAGGAGAAGCTGGAGATTTGGACCTGCTACAGAGGAGGAAACAGGCGGCTGCAGAAGGAGGAAAGAGTGGCCGTCCCCAGCCGAGGACCTCGGAACAGGAAAGCCACAGGTGACGTCAAAGAGCTTCTTCAGCTTCAAAGAGACGACATGACGCAATGGTACAGCTCTTCAACCGTCAGGGCTTGACCACAATGGAGACCCCCAACCCTGGCTGACCTCAGTGATGGACTCTTGAATTTCTTTACATCTACTTTTAAAAAAAAAAAAGAAAAAACTGGAGTGAAAAGCAGTTTGGGGGTTGGAGTTTCAATGTCAGGCCTTGGGCACAGGGCATTCAAGTCAGGAAGACAGACATTTCCATGCCAGTGGTGACTGGCACATGTGAGTAAAAAATTCAGTCATGAGAAAATTGGCTGGAAAACTCTACAAATTATATTGCGCCTGCTTCTTTTCATATCTACTGTATACTGTACATTACAGAGTGTTTAGAATATCTACCTATTATATAGTGCCTTTCACATCTATCTATTTATATGGTATATAGTGCCTTTTACTACCTGTCTATCTGAGGGCAGGAAGACACTCTCATTACAGGAGGGCTCAGTTGGGACCAAAACTACAGCATGAGGGGCAGCATATCTTGAGGTCCAGACTTTCAGACCTGTCTGTTATTTGTTATCTATCTATTATATAGTGCCTTTCATATCTTTCTATCTATTATATAGTGCCTTATATATCTATCTATCTATCTATCTATTATATAGTGCCTTATCTATCTATCTATCTATCATATAGTGCCTTTCATATCTTTCTATCTATCATACTATATAGTGCCTTTCATATGTATCTATGTCTCATATAGTGCCTTTCATATCTATCGATCTCTCTGATGCACAGACTGTAGTGACTTTACTCTTTACTCACATGTAGTAATCGACATCCAACACAACGTCGCTGCTCTGTACTCCATGAGTATTGCAGTTCCACCATGAAAGTTGTGTCTTCCATGTTAGATAGATAAGAAAGGCGCTATATAATAGATGGACAGACAGACATTTAGTATTTTAAATGGTATTTGCCTTATTAAACTGTTTTGTTACGCAGCACTGTATCTCAGTGGATATCCTTTGCGGTTTTTGCCACCGATAAACAAGACCAATTTTTTCAAGTCAAAGTGAAGCCTTTGTCTCTCCACAGGGTGGCCCACAGTACTAGCAGGATGAGACTCTGTAAGTGTTCACTGTGACACACTGCTGGTGCCACCAACTGGCTTTAGAGGAGCACTCATTAGTTCAGTGGAGGTCATCAGTTTGGGGGTCCATCTGACCCACACAATGAAGACAAAAGACCACTCAAAGCAACTCCATGAGAAGAAAAGCAGCAGGCAGAGGACGGTGAGGTGACAAAGTCCAAGTCAGCGATGCTCCAGCTACAAGACTCATGAAGAAATGAAAAAGAGCAACGAGTGAGGGAGACCACCAAGAGACCTGTGAAGAGTCACAAGCTACAGTGGCTGAGACTTGGAGAGACTGTGCAGACAAGAATTGCAATTGCGAAAGAAAGTAGGAAAATGGCATAGGTGACGGGGCGGGGGGGATAACAGGGTCACAAAACAAAGCTAAGAATCAACCAAAACTCAAACTCAGAGTCTCACTTCAAGCTGGGATGAGACAGAGAGTTGTGTGTAATCACCAGCCAGCTTATCCAATCTCACATACTTGGGGGGCTTGAATGACTGACATTTATACTGTCACACTGAATGACACCATCACCACACAGTTCTGGTGCATGATGGGAGTGTTAGAAACACAAAGGGCGAATGAAAAAAAAAAGATTATTATTATTATTATTATGAGGGGGAGTCAAGCTAAAGTTAGAAAATGGAGCAAATCTTCACAGTCATCTCCAGCCTTCTCAATGGACTGGCGCCACCTGCCTGGCAGTGCCGGGATTCTAGCAGAATAAAAGGTTTGGTCTTGTCCTCCCAAACCTCTCGTGCCCCCGAGTCGATCACTCCATGCCAAGGGGTACTCCAGTCACTAGTGAGAGTTCCTGTGACTCGCTGGAGACCAACGTGAAGCCTGCTATTCGATCCCAACGGTGGGGACTGCTGTCTCCAGGACCAGACAATGCCCAGCCACACACTGATGAGAACACCAAGGCTTGTCTGGAGACACTGAAGTGTGAGACATCGCCACATCCTCCTTATTCGCCCGATTTGGCACCATGATGCGATTTTCACTTTTTGTGGACAGCTAAAAAAAACATCTGGGTGGTCGTTCGAGACAGATGGCAACGTGAAGAAAGTGGAGCACGAGTGGCAGCGAGGACGAGACAAAGCCTTTGATTCTGCTGGCACTGCCAGGCAGGTGGTGCCACTGCATTGAGAAGGGTGGAGACGATTTTGACAAACGACTTGATCAAGCTGTTCGTTATAAGCCTCCAGTTAATCCAAAACGCTGCTGCAAGAATAATTACAAGAACAAGAAAATACGAACACATAACCCCAGTCCTCAAGTCCTTACACTGGCGCCCAGTTAAGTTTAGGGCAGATTTCAAAATCCTCCTCTTAACCTATAAAGCCTTAAATGGCCGAGGTCCGGCTTACTGGTCTGAACTTATGATGACTTACAAACCTGAGCGCACATTAAGATCTGCTTAGGATTCCAAGGATTAATAAAATAACAGTGGGAGGTCGAGCTTTTAGTTACAGGGGAACCCTAAACTGTGGACTGGTCTGCCTGCTACTATAAGAGATGACCCTTTGGTCTCAGCTTTTAAATCCCGACTGAAGACTCAGACTGCATCTCTACTGTTAGTCATTGGCACTAAAACAGAAGTAACATGACAGTTAGAATTTGTTACTATCCCTCACCTACTCTGTGTCTCTTCTCTGTACTCAAATGTGGCACTCGGTGCCACGGCCCACCTGCCAAATGGTTTTACCTGCTTAAAGTAAAGTCATCCCTGATGAAGGATCATAGGAATCATCGGGTAAAGGGGTTCCTTTCATCTGATTGGCTGGCCCAGCGCTGACTCAGCTGTGAAATGGCCAATATTGGGTGGCAGCCTGATGGATGAGGTCTCCGGGATTCTAAACAAATCCAAATCATATTATGGGATATCATCTACTGTTAAATTCTACTCCGTACTTCTAAAATTTGTATTTTTATACTGTATTGAGGATTTGTTCTGTTCTGTGTATTGTCTTGTATTGTATTGACCCCCCTTCTTTTTGACACCCACTGCATGCCCAGCCTACCTGTTAAGGGGTCTCTCTCTCTGAACTGCTTTTCTGAGGTTTCTTCCATTTTTTCCCTACAAGGGTTTTTTTGGGAGTTTTTTCTTGTCTTCTTAGAGAGTCAAGGCTGGGGGGCTGTCAAGAGGCAGGGTCAGTTAAAGCCCATTGCGGCACTTCTTGTGTGATTTTGGGCTACTATACAAAAATAAATTTTATTGTATTGTATTGTATCGTTTGTTCCATTTTCTGACAAATTCCATTTTATAACTTTAGCTCGACTCCCCCGCGTATTCTTACTATTCTTATTATTTAACTGTCACCTTTATCCAAGATGACTTGCAGCATTTGAGACACAATTGTTGATATTTCTTTTGTTTTTCCAATTGAAGCCCAGGCAGATGAAGCGACTTGCTCAGGGTCACACAATGGTGTCAGTAGTGGGATTAGAACTCCCAATCCCAAAGCCTTAACAGCAGAACACATGTACAGTTCATTCTTTTTTCTCCATCCATCCATACTCTAACCCCACTTTATCTCAAGTAGGACTTCGTATCGCAGCAATTTACACCACAACAAAGTGTATAGAAAGTAAAGGGGTCCGAGTATTTTCTGAATGCACAAGGGGGGCAGTTACTTTTTCACACCGTGCCAGTTTTCACTCGTCCACCTTTTTCAATTCATAAATTACATCAAACACACTTAGTGACTTGTTTACTCACATGTCCTCCGTCTGATATGAGATTTTAGTTTGTAGCTGTCAGAGTTTTGACCAGCAGCAAGCAGTCGGATCCCATGGCTGTGGTGTGGGCCTCCCTTCGTGGGCTCCCCGTTAGTCAGAGGGTGAATTTGAAGACCCTACGTGGGTAGGCTCCACCATACGTAGCTCATGTCCTTGTTCTGTACTCGTCAGCCAGGCAGCGGAGTTCTTCTTGCTGTCCTACACACGGCCTTTGTGGTGGCAGGTCCTAAATCGTAATGAGGTCGGATCCCACACTTGATATTTTAAGTTTCTGCTAAAGATGCTCTTTTAGTCACTTGCTTTTTAAGCTTATGAGATTGAGGGGTACACTCTTTCTATTTATATTGTGTTCATCTTATGTATGTACTTTACTTTACATAAGTTTATATAAGGGCGGCACGGTGGCGCGGTGGTAGTGCTGCTGCCTGTTAGGAGACCCATCTGGGTTTGCTTCCTGGGTCCTCCTCGGCCTGCATGGAGTTTTCATGTTCTCCCCGTGTCTGTGTTGGTTTCCTCTCACAGTCCAAAGACATGCAGGTCAGGTGCATTGGTGATCCTACAATTGTCCCACGTGTGTGTGTGTGTGTGTGTGCCTGCCTGGCGCCCTATTGGCTGGGATTGGCTCCAACAGACCCCTGTGTTAGGATATAGCGGGTTGGATAAGGATAAGTTTATACAGTGCATCCGGAAAGTATTCCCAGCGCTTCATCACTTTCTCCACATTTTGTTATGTCACAGCCTTATTCCAAAATGGATTAAATTAATTTTTTTCCTCAGAATTCTACACACAACACCCCATAATGACAACATGAAAAAAGTTTACTTGAGGTTTGTGCAAATTTATTAAAAATAAAAAAACTGAGAAATCCCATGTCCATAAGTATTCACAGCCTTTGCTCAATACTTTGTCGATGCCCCTTTGGCAGCAATTCCAGCCTCAAGTCTTTTTGAATATGATGCCACAAGCTTGGCACACCTATCCTTGGCCAATTTCGCCCGTTCCTCTTTGCAGCACCTCTCAAGCTCCATCAGGTTGGATGGGAAGCGTCGGTGCACAGCCATTTTAAGATCTCTCCAGAGATGTTCAATCAGATTCAAGTCTGGGCCACTCAAGGACATTCCCAGAGTTGTCCTGAAGCCACTCCTTTGATATCTTGGCTGTGTCCTTAGGGTCGTTGTCCTGCTGAAAGATGAACCGTCGCCCCAGTCTGAGGTCAAGAGCGCTCTGGAGCAGGTTTTCATCCAGGATGTCTCTGTACATTGCTGCTGTCATCTTTCCCTTTATCCTGACTAGTCTCCCAGTTCCTGATGCTGCCACCACTATGCTTCAGTGTAGGGATGGTATTGGCCTGGTGATGAGCGGTGCCTGGTTTCCTCCAAACGTGACGCCTGGCATTCACACCAAAGAGTTCAATCTTTGTCTCATCAGACCAGAGAATTTTGTTTCTCATGGTCTGAGAGACCTTCAGGTGCCTTTTGTCAAACTCCAGGTGGGCTGCCATGTGCCTTTTACTAAGGAGTGGCTTCCATCTGGCAACTCTACCATACAGGCCTGATTGGTGGATTGCTGCAGAGATGGTTGTCCTCCTGGAAGGTTCTCCTCTCGCCACAGAGGACCTCTGGAGCTCTGACAGAGTGACCATCAGGTTCTTGGTCACCTCGCTGACTAAGGCCCTTCTCCCTCGATCGCTCAGTTTAGATGGCCAGCCAGCTCTAGGAAGAGTCCTGGTGGTTTTGAACGTCTTCCACTTATGGATGATGGAGGCCACTGTGCTCATTGGGACCTTCAAAGCAGCAGACATTTTTCTGTAACTTTCCCCAGATTTGTGCCTTGAGACAATCCTGTGTCGGAGGTCTACAGACAATTCCTTTGACTTCATGCTTGGTTTGTGCTCTGACATGAACTGTCAACTGTGGGACCTTCTATAGACAGGTGTGTGCCTTTCTAAATCAGGTCCAGTC
This sequence comes from Polypterus senegalus, assembly GCF_016835505.1. NCBI lineage: Eukaryota > Metazoa > Chordata > Cladistia > Polypteriformes > Polypteridae > Polypterus > Polypterus senegalus. Next base: position 304,874,100 of record NC_053156.1, read on the forward strand.
AACTGAATTGACCACAGGTGGACTCCAATGAAACATCTCAAGGATGATCAGGGGACACAGGATGGACCGGAGCTCAATTTGGAGCTTCATGGCAAAGGCTGGGAATACTTATGGACATGTGCTTTCTGAGTTTTTTTATTGTTAATAAATTTGCAAAATAAACTTTTTTCACATTGTCATTATGGGGTGTTGTGTGTAGAATTCTGAGGAAAAAAATGAATTTAATCCATTTGGGAATAAGGCTGTGACAAAACAAAATGTGAAGTGCTGTGAATACTTTCCGGATGCACTGTAGAAGCCATTTATGTTTGTGTGTTGATATATGTGTGTTCATGTTGTAGATGCCACGTGGGCTGGACGGGTATCAGAAGAGGCAGTTCCTTACCCGGATGGGAGGCTCCTAATAGGCAAACAGGCAGAAGAAAAGGATCAGATCCGGAAGGGAGGGCCAGACAGAATGGATACACGGACGGCCCACCAGAACTGGAAGATGTCACTAGTGACTTTTTTCTCCCCCAGCACATTAGATGGCTGCGGCCCTCGTTAGCGGTATCCAATATGGAACCAGCAGGGCATGTTGGGAAGTGTAGTCCCGCAACACAGCCCTTCCAGAGAGCCCCTGGGTACCACAAGGGGGTGCTGCAGGGAGATGCACCCCCTGAAACGGGACTTCCGTCCTAACTGACCTGGAAGTACTTCCATCGGGTCCCTTAATAAAAAGGAAGCACACTCTCTTATCACAACTGGGAGGAAGGAAGGCAACACTGAACTGGAGGAGGGCAGTGCAACTGCATGGAGGTATCTGGATGAATAAATCATCCACTATATGAACCCGGGACTCTGTGGGGTTTGGGGCTGGCTGACACCCAGGGGTCCTTCACAATGTATGTTTTCTTTTGAATTATTCTTTTTCTGGCTGTTATTTCACACTGTTACGTTTAATTCTGTCTAAAGTCCACCTCTCGTTGTTCTAAAGGTGCTTTTAACATCTTGTGTCAAAAGTTAGAAGTCATAGAGGAAATCAGGGAGGGGGCAAATACTTTTTCACAGCATGGTGGCACTTTAGATACATTTGGAAATGGGGACACTGGAGAGAGGGGGGGAAAGTGGTGGCCCCTGGCACATCTCACTGGCAGTGGTGGTGGTGCTGAGGTTGGCTTGGTGGTCTCCAGCCTCCTATAAGCAGCTGCCACCACACTCACTGACATATAAAAGGCGGTCATCTTCAATTCCAGAGAAAAGCCTGAGCCTGATGAATTGTTCTCCATTATCTGACCACCCACAGAAAAAAAAATATAATGCAGGAAACCAAGCGGAGCGATGGCGGAACAGCGCCAGTCTAACAAGTCAGGGTGCATCCTGGAAGTTCTCAAGAACGATTCCCACTTTGCTGACCTGAGAGGCTGAGCCAAAAAGCGAGTTTAGCAATAGGAAGACTCAAATTCAACAGAAATGGCGCAGCAGGGAGGAGCGTTTCCTAAGAAGTGGTGCAATCGGCCTGTTGTGGAGCAAAGCGATGGGGGCCTTCATCATCGGGCAGCAACAAGCCACGCAGGAAGGGTGTGAATTCAACCGCATCCACGCCGCAGTGCATGACAAGATGACCTCAGCGGGTTTGCTGCCCTTCACACCCTGTGAGTCTGGGCGGACTCGTGTGATCTGCACTACGGGGTCACAACTCCATGGGACCAGGGTTCAAATCCTCTATATAGTACCTGCGCCACCCCTCTGAGTGAAGAGCCAGGACTGAGAAGACACCACGCTCAGTGCCCAGCACGCTCATCAGGTTACCTGGTGACTCCACATGGGTCACATGTCACTGGCGTCCCGTCTGGGGTCGGCTCCTGTCACGTGCTGCTTGGGTGGCTCAGGCTGCTCTCAGGACTCAAATGGCTCAAATGTGGATGAAATCTTTCCACAAGCAGCCGCGGCGTCTTCGTGCTTTGCTCATCCTGTGTGGTGACAGCTGGCCACGCCATAGTGGCAGGTGTGACGAATCGGCCATTTTGGCACCCTATCTTCACTCCATTTTTATGGTTATTGATATCAAGAGCATCATGGCCAGGCTTCCTCAGACAGTGGCAGATGGCACTTGGCGGGTACTGAGCACCTGTAAGGCGTCTATTTCTGAGACTCCACACCCTGATCAGGTCGCTGTCTTGTGCAGTTGTCCATTTTGGCCTTCTGTCTGGGTCACTTCCATTCTGCCATCTCCTCTTCAGACAGTGGAACACAGTATGGAGTCTTCATTTTTTAGGTGGTCTGACTCGTGGAGTAACCTCCAGTATTGCTAAACGACGCTAGACTGGTGGAATTTGGCCAACGTAGTGAGCAGTCTGATTTAGGGAAAGGCCAGTAGATGAACATGCAAGTCACACTCATCTGAGTGGGCAACCCGTTCAAAAGTGGACAGCAAAGGCTCTGCTCCCTAAAGAAACACGACACTCCAGTCCGTGTGTTTTAAACCACCGCCGAGGATTCTGGGAAAGAGCAAAGGCTACTGTGAGTGAAAATAAAAGGAGCTGAAATGGCTGATATCCATTCAGGAGCACAGCAGCACCAGGGGACTGAAGCTTAGTGATTCATTTACACGTTGTAAAGACAGACAGACAGACGTGTAAGACCACCGCAGCTACTGTGAAGTGCCACGGCCTGCTTTGTGTTGTGAAGCTCGGGGCGCGTCCAGCCACCCTACGTAAAAGTAAAGTTAATAAAGCTGGTCAGTCGTAACAGAAGCTCTCCTCAAAGACGCCGTCTGTCCGGCAGGCAAACTGGCCAATAAATGACGAGTGTGAATATCAGCAGAACGGACTCCCACCATCCAATCCTCCGTGCCACAAAACTTCCAGTGGGTCATATTTGAACATTAGGAACAGTGAATATCGGCGCTTACTTTACAGTGAATTCAACTGTTTGAACATGTTCTTCACACCAAGAACTGCAGACCCGTTATTATGATCTTCTATATAAACGTCTACGTGTAGAAGTGTGCGTATCTGTCTGTCTGTCTGTCTGTCCGGCCTGGAACTGTGAGGCTACAGCGTGAGGCTCAAAGAGCCGGCAAGACGGCCCCAAGTTAACGAGTCGGAAGAAGAAAGAAGTGCGAGGATACGGCATAAAGAAAGCGACTGTCGCCAAAGTGAAACCGGCAGGGAAAGACAAGGAGGGCAAGCACATCGGCGACACGAAACGCCAAGGAGAGAGAAACTCGTCGATAGACAATGGAGGTGAGCACATCCACAAAACGACACGGCCGACTCTGCATTTCAATTTTTCTTGTGTTTTTAGGAGCCCGGGTTAGTTTAAAATATTCTATTATTACAATCAGAGCCCCTGATGGTAAAGTGACTTGCATACTGGTGTCAGAAGTGGGATTACAGCACACAGAATGGGAGGCCAAGTAGTGTGGTGGACAGCAGGACTTTAGGGGGCTTCACTGACCTGAACTGTTCTGCTGTTCCATTATTACAGAAGCCGCCCACCCATTAAAGAGAGCGCTTCTCAGCTACCAAGGGTCTCTTCTGGTTTTCTGTCTGAGCCGCAGCACGCTTGGCTGACTCTGTCCTCGTTTTTATTGCAAAGTAAAAAGAGCGCCCAGAGGTTCATCCGTCCTTGGAGTGAAAAGCTGCTGACATGCGGACTCTCGGTAAGTCGCTGCCCTCCAGGAATCCCTGTCCTCACAGGCCTGATGCAGGCGTCGAGGTAAACATGTCGAGTGCATTTGCATTGTACGTGACGAGGCTTCTGGGGAAATTCAGCTTCGGAAGAGCAGATAAGGTAAGCGAGTTCCATTTAAAAGCCTGGCAGCTCGGTTTCCGCCGAGAAAAGAATTTTCCCTGCAGCGCGCTGAGATTTGTCCTACCAGCTGCTGCTTCTGATGGCCGCCGTCTTCAGACTACCTGAGCTCTGGCGCGCGGCTGAGCTTAGAGGAGCAAAGCGCATCGCAATGAAGCGTAGAGACGGCAAACACGCTGGCACAGCTAAAAAGTAACGTTACCGTGGAAACGCTGGGTACAAGTCACAGGTCTCACGGCCGATTTCATTCTTTACAAATGACCAGAGATGGAATGAAATATTGGGGGATGACGAAGAATCGGGCGTCTCTTCTGTGACGTGTCCGGGATGGTCCGCTCACCAAAATCTTAGAACCGAGACGGAGATCATCTCTTCCAGGTGACTCCCTATTTGCTCCTCTCTCTAATCATTCATTACGTGCTGCGCTGTGAAAAAGTATTTGTCCCTTCTTGGTAGGCCACTGTTTAGAATTTTTGTCTCAGAGAGGGACTTCGATGCTTTAGAAATCATGCAATGTCAGACGAAGGGAACCCACAGAACATTTCCAAAGTACTACTTAATATATTTACATTATAAAGTTAAAGAGGACCTGTGTGAAAAGGTAATTGCCCCCTTAACCCGCTGACAGAACACAGCCGTCCACATTTTCTCTGCCCAGAAGAACACTGGGCCTCAAATCAAAGGAAACGTAACCACCAGGAAAGAGCGGCAAAGCCATTTCTAAGGTCCCGCAGTGAGAGCCGTTATCTCTAAATGGAGATGTTTGGAAATAAACTGGCCTGCCAAAAGGGCACATTCCTGAAGAACATCCAAAGAACTGCAGGAAACTGGAGCCTCAGCTAAGGGCAGCATTCAGGAGTCCATGATAAGAGAGATGGAGAAAACTGGGACTCATGGGACAGCAGTAAGGACAACCAGGAGACCTCAGTTATCCAAGAAGAGACCCCAGGATGATCATCAAGACTATTCGAATAACGACAGAGGAGTCCAAAGTTGAACTCTTTGGACTGCAGGCATCCGAATAACAGTAACGACATCGATAATCCCCAACGTGGGGGTGCTGGAGTGACATGGCTCTGATGCTTTAAAGATCTGGCGCTTTTGACAGAGCCATGAAAGGAACACAGCCAACCCTGTTAACCCTAAATCTCCCACATGCTGACCCTCACAATGACAGTGAAGTTGTCATCATGAGGATACTCGGACATTCTGTCAAAGGAAATTCCATAAAGGTTGGCGGGACGGTAGCTATTTGTAAGGCTCCAGGACTGAAATGCACCACCATGAGAGCCATTCACTCAACATTAGCAGAGTGGGAATCTTCTCAGGAAATGCCAGCCTGCCAAAATGGCCCAAAGCAATGACTCATTCGACAAGTCCCAGAGGATCACAGAAGAACATCCAAAGAACTGCAGGCCTCTGCAGCCTCAGAGTCCAGGAAGTCCTGATAAGAAAGACACTGAGGAGAATAGGAATCATGGGAGAGGAGCAAACAGGACACCTCTGCTATCTAAAAGCAGATTAATGGGGTTATGCGGCAGGACGAAGAGCCAAAACACAAAAGCGAGTCAGACTACAGGTGAAGGACGCAGAAGACCTGCAGTGGCCGAGTCAAAGAACCCAACAGAGAGGACCCGAAATGAGCAGGTGGCACTTTCAAACCCACCAGTGTGTGCAAGTCTGGGAGTGGCTTAAAAGAGTGATGTACAAGACTGATGTCAAACACGTCCTCTACACTGAGCTCTGCAGGGCTGGGTGCTCAGCCCACTCCTCTACTCCCTCTTCACCTGTGACTGCGTCCCTTTATTTGGCTCCAAATCCATCATCAAGTTAGTAGACAACACCACGGTAATAGGACTGATTAGTGACGATGACAAGTCGGCCTACAGAGAGGAGGACCTTCAGCACCTGACAACAACCTCACCCTCAACACCACGAAGACCAAGGAGCTCATTGTGGATTAGAGGAAAGCTAAAGGCAGCAGACAGAAACGGGGCCGAGGGGCAGTGCGTTTCCAGCCTCAAATTCCCGGGTGTCCTCATCTCTGTGGACCTTTCCTGGACAATAAATACTTCAGTCTGGTTAAAAAGGCACCACAGCGACTTTACTTTCTACTGAGGCTAAAGAAAGCCTGTTGGTCTCCTCAGATCCACAGCACTGTCGAGAGCAGATTGACAAACTGTGGGACGGTGTGGTATGACGGCTGCTCCGTAGCTCAGAGGAAGGCCCTGCAACGGGTGCTGAAAGCTGCCCAGCACATCACGGCCGACTATCGCTTACGGTGTTTGTGACGGGCTCTCAGCATCATCAATGATCATCATCATCTCACCCCAGCCACGGACTGTTTACTTACCGTCCTTCCATCAGGGAGGCGCCACAGGAGCAGCAACACTCATAACACCATTCACCACCCGGACCACTCAATCTAAATATCAATAACTCCTGACTGCACCTGCTTACATATACCTGTACTGTAAATAGAAAGATTTCATATATCTGTAATGTACCAGGACATAACGTTAAGATCTCAAGATGCCGGTCTGCTTAGGATTCCAAGGATTAATAAAATAACAGTGGGAGGTCGAGCTTTTAGTTACAGGGCCCCTAAACTGTGGGTGGTCTGCCTGCTACTCTAAGTGACGCCCCTTCTGTCTCAGCTTTGAAATCCTGACTGAAGACTCGCCACTTCAGTTTAGTACACCCTGACTAGAGCTGCTGATTAACTGCTGTCACACACGTGCACATGGGGTGACAGATAAAGGGCCTAAAATGAGAGTATTTCTGAGCCAGACCAGGAGGTGGCGGAGTACACTGACTCTTTATCTCACTTCTCTGCAGACCAGACCCTGATGACATCATGTCCGGTTCCGGCCACTTTGATGACCTCACTTCCAGCCCCGCCTCTAATAACGCCACTTCCTTAACCTGCCTTTAAAACTTCCATTTTGTTCATTTCAAATCAGTTCTGTTCTGGACTCCAAAATGTATCACAACTCTTCATTATGTTGCAGACAGGAAGATAATGCATGGGTGGCTGTCCCAAAACTTTTTGTTGCTTCATTTTTTGTTACTTTTGTGACACTGGACAGACTGCATCTCTGTTGTCAGTCATCAGCATTAAAACATCCATCCATTCATTATCCAACCTGCTATATCCCAACTACAGGGTCACGGGGGTCTGCTGGAGCCAATCCCAGCCAACACAGGGCACAAGGCAGGAAATAAACCTACATGGCCCTGTGTGAAAAAGTAATTGCCCCCTGAACCTAATAACTGGTTGGGCCACCCTTAGCAGCAATAACTGCAATCAAGCGTTTGCGATAACTTGCAATGAGTCTTTTACGGCGCTCTGGAGGAATTTTGGCCCACTCATCTTTGCAGAATTGTTGTAATTCAGCTTTATTTGAGGGTTTTCTAGCATGAAGCGCCTTTTTAAGGTCATGCAGGTCATAGCATCTCAATTGGATTCAGGTCAGGACTGTGACTAGGCCACTCCAAAGTCTTCATTTTGTATTTCTTCAGCCATTCAGAGGTGGATTTGCTGGTGTGTTTTGGGTCATTGTCCTGTTGCAGCACCCAAGATCGCTTCAGCTTGAGTTGACGAACAGATTGGCCGGACATTCTCCTTCAGGATTTTTTGGTAGACAGTAGAATTCATGGTTCCATCTATCACAGCAAGCCTTCCAGGTCCTGAAGCAGCAAAACAACCCCAGACCATCACACTACCACCACCATACTTTACTGTTGGTATGATGTTCTTTTTCTGAAATGCTGTGTTCCTTTTACGCCAGATGTAACGGACATTTGCCTTCCAAAAAGTTCAACTTTTGTCTCATCAGTCCACAAGGTATTTTCCCAAAAGTCTTGTCAATCATTGAGATGTTTCTTAGCAAAATTGAGACGAGCCCTAATGTTCTTTTTGCTTAACAGTGGTTTGCCTTGGAAATCTGCCATGCAGGCCGTTTTGCCCAGTCTCTTTCTTATGGTGGAGTCGTGAACACTGACCTTAATTGAGGCAAGTGAGGCCTGCAGTTCTTTAGACGTTGTCCTGAGGTCTTTTGTGACCTCTCGGATGAGTCGTCTCTGCGCTCTTGGGGTAATTTTGGTCAGCCGGCCACTCCTGAGAAGGTTCACCACTGTTCCATGTTTTTGCCATTTGTGGATAATGGCTCTCACTGTGGTTCGCTGGAGTCCCAAAGCTTTAGAAATGGCTTTATAACCTTTACCAGACTGCTAGATCTCAATTACTTCTGTTCTCATTTGTTCCTGAATTTCTTTGGATCTTGGCATGATGTCTAGCTTTTGAGGTGCTTTTGGTCTACTTCTCTGTGTCAGGCAGCTCCTATTGAAGTGATTTCGTGATTGAAACAGCTGTGGCAGTAATCAGGAAATTGAACTCAGGTGTGATACACCACAGGTAGGTGATTTTTTAACTTTTAACTTACTTTTTCACACGGGGCCATGTAGGTTTGGATTTGTTTTTCTCCCTAAATAATAAAAACCATCATTTAAAAACTGCATTTTGTGTTTACTTGTGTTATATTTGACTAATGGTTAAATGTGTTTGATGATCAGAAACATTTTGTGTGACAAACATGCAAAAGAATAAGAAATCAGGAAGGGGGCAAATAGTTTTTCACACCACTGTATATAGCGCTTTTCTCACTACTCAAAGCGCTACCCTAACCCTTACTGCACCTCACTCAACTGTTTGCACTTTCTGCTTAGATACCAAACTGCGTCTCGTTGTCTCAACTTGACAATGACAACAAAGATAAATCCAATCTCATCTATAATGGCAGCACTGGCACAAACCCCAGAGAAGAGCGACAAGGCTGAGTCCGGGACTGCAGGGAATGAGTTAGGAGGAGGAAAGATTCAAAGAGCGGAGCCTGCAAAGGAGATGAAGAGGAGACCTGAAGAAGGGACTGAGACTGGGACTTTCAAATGAGTTCTTCAAGAACAGGGGGACACAGCTGGAAACTTGTGAATTTCGCTCAAACATTAGGGTGAGACGCACAGACACGTGGGATAGGTGAGCAAGTAGTGTGGTGGACAGGAGGACTTCAGGGACTGTCACAACTCGACCTGATGTCACTTTGAAGGCGCTGAGCGGACGGGACTGGCGAGCTCTCATCCACACTGCGCTACTCTGCGCTCTAATGAAGCTGACGAGCCACCACACGTCTATTAAGGCTCCATTTTCTGAACTCCATCAAGTTGTAAAGTGCTGTTAAAAAGTGGATATTCTATCATCTCGGTTATTTGTGGATGTGACTCATTGTTACAAAAATATTTACTAAGCAAAAAATGTGATAAGTGATTCTTTACTGAAGCAAATGAAAAAAAAAGAAACTTCAGCCCACTAAGCGCCCGAGTGTTACGACAGGCTGACATTCTCTAATTAATTTATTTTTCTGTTTTCAGTTCAGTTTTTCTTTCTTTAATGCTTTATATACACTTTGGAAAGGCCAGCTTCAATAATAAAAAGAATTTTCCACCAACTTCATCCATTCATTATCTAACCCGCTATATCCTAACTACAGGGTCACAGGGGTCTGCTGGAGCCAATCCAAGCCAACACTGGGCGCAAGGCAGGAAACAAACCCTGGGCATGGCGCCAGCCCACCGCAGGGCACACACACCAAGCACACACTTGGGACAATTTAGAATTGCGAATGCACCAAACTGGCATGTCTTTGGACTTTGGGAGGAAACCCACGCAGACACGGGAGAACATGCAAACTCCACACAGGGAGGACACGGGAAACGAACCCAGACGGGTCTCCTAACTGCGAGGCAGCAGCGCTACCCACTGCGCCACCGTGCCGCCCACCACCAACTTCAAGTTTTAGAAATTCAATTCTTTGGAAAGGATTTATGAAAAGTGAAAATGATTTAACTTAAGTCTTTATAAAATAGCAGAAAACAAACCAATTGGACATAAAATAAATGTATTCAGTGCCAGGCCTGGTGCTTTCTGAAATTCAGCGCTGGTTCTGACCCACAATTCATCATTTCAGATCCATCACTAACAAGAGGAGCACAAAAGCTCTGCTCTGGCCTTCTGTACCCCTGAAACCACACAAATAGAAGACAGAGACCCCCAGACGTGGGTCTCCCACCCTACAAGAGCATGAAAATCACAACCTGAAATACCAGAAATGGGGGCCAAGAGGCCTGATAGAGCAAACAAATGACAGCCAATTAAAGAAACGCACAGAGCGCTGACTTCTGTCACACAAAGCGGATTTTGTCTCACAAAGGTCACCATCCAAAGACTCAGATCTGCTCGTCGGTCACACGATAAGAGCCGTAAAGAACCAATCCGTCCAGCCATCTTCAAAAGCACCGTCATGGGGCAGCTGGAGACTTTTCCCAGCAAGCAACAGTCACAAGTCCAGAACAAGCCATGGATGGGGCACCAGTCCGACTTTTGGAGAGTCCACACACACACACACAGGGGCCAATGTCTGCAGAAATTCCAAACAATTCCAAACTCTCCCCCCGATAACAAAGCCAAAGACCACCAGCTTACCTTCAGCAGGTAGGTGGGAATGTTGCTGAAATCCACGGGCAGCTTCAGCAGGAAACGAGCCGAGAACTCTCCAGTCTGAAAGAGAAGAGAAAAGCAAATAAGAAAAACGGATGTCATTTTGGTTTGGTCAGCGTCTGTACAATCGGAGCCCCCCATCAGTCGAGAGGGTCTGAGAGGGAGACGAGCAAAGCTGCACCCTCAGGTGTGCCCACGTCTGCGCTGCCCCATCACACAACTTCTAGTGGTGGGGTACACCAGCCTTACCGGCCACAGTTACCGATCTCATCGGCGGATCTTGTGAATTTACACGACTGGACGTCACTGGGCACGTCGTATTACACGGGCAGCAGAGTCGAGCGTGCGTGCCAGCCAGGAACAAGCTGCCCGATGAGGCCAGTGGCATGCAAAGTGTTCACAGGAGTGGCGAGCTCATCAGACAAGCGAGCTTCTCTTCATTTATTTATTTATTTACGGAGCAATTCTCAAGGGATTTGCTCAAAGTTGCTCTCCAACAATAAAACAAAAAGGAATAAAAAATAAAAATAACATTTCATATGCCGTCACACCTAAAAACACACATGAATACGGCGGAAGTCTGAAGCTTCCACCAACTTAGAGTGAACTGAATGTTGGGGTCTGCAGATGGACTTGTGGGGGCCGTACCATCCGTCAAGCGCCCCTGGCGTCTAAAAGGCCGAACTCGGACCACCTCATGAAACCCCTCCTAGAGACTGTGAATGAGCTCAGTCACAGACAATTCAAAGACCTGACGAGGACCCTCCCAGTGACTGTCAAGGGGCGACAGGCTCTCTGTGAACATCTGAGCCCAGGAAGAGAAGAAGCTAGAAGACCCCAAGTGGATTTCAGATACGGTGGTCTCTAGTTGAATAAACTGAAGGCAGATCTGACCTGTACGAAGTGTTTTGACGTTTGTCCACAACCTCCGACTCTTGCAGACCCCTCTTCAACACATCCCACCTTGTTAAAGGCCTCAAAAGGGAGAACTGCAGGTTGTGCACCACTGGATGAAAATCCGCAGCAGAGTCATGAGGGCCGATTCTGCAACCTGAAGCTAAAGAGACGGCCACCGATCACACTCTTCATCAACCGTTTGAAAGCCCCTCTAGCTGCAGATAAAGCAGCGTCCCAGTTGGAGATGACTGAACTTTCTGAAGATGGCAGAAGACAGAAGAGAAGGAGCCACAGAGTTTTGGAGAACTGTGTCCGTGGACGGATGTCCCAATGTTAAGCCAGCTGCGCTGAAGTTTCCATCCACGTAGAGTGAATTCTTTCAAACTTTTCTACTCACAGACTGCACATCTGACATCTCGTTTAAGACGTCTGTCTGCTCTGCGCTGGGCTCAGGTCGTTTTTGTCACCGATGCTCACAGGCCTCACTGTATGTCACTTTTTATGGTCCAGATCACAACGCCAGTGGGTCACTTTGCTAATATTTGGTCGCATTGCCTTTAAATCGTTTCATTTGAGCCAAACGTTTCGGTCGCCGTCCACAAGTTTCTTACAGTAAGATGCTGGAAATTTGGCCCACTGCTGTAGACAAAACTGGTGTAACTGGGACAGCTTCACAGGCCTCCTTAGCTCACATTCGCTTTATCACTTCAGTCAGACTGAGGTCAGGGCTCTGTGACGGCCACTCCGACACCCTGACCTTGTTGTCCACTTTGGTCCATTTGGGGTCCTTGTCCATTTGAAGACCCATCTGTGACTGGGCTTCACCTTCCTGTGACGGTGCAGGTCCTCGCAATCCCGATCCCTGCTCTGCCAGACCACTCGGGTTGGTTGACCTCTCGTCATCCTTCATGCCCACGCAGTCATCCCTCGGATCCCTGGACAGGACACTCCCTTTGATTGCACCCACTGCTCAGCACAATCTCTCGTGGGACCCCTGACCGCGTTGACTTCTCTAATCTCTAGTCGGGTGGCTGTTTCTCTTTTTCTGCCCCAATGCCACACTCTCGTTCTGCAAGCCTTTCTCTCTCTTTCGTTCTTTCCATCTTCTGTGCCAGCCCATAGTTATACGTCTCAATCACGCAGCACAGGAAGCCAATGAAGCAGCTGAGAACGGTCGCACCTTCACGTGCAGGCACGTCCTGCGCCAATTACCTCATCAACTCCACGCGGTTGTGCCAGCGTGCCCACAGGGACTGACGTGGCCAAATGGATTATTTATTAAAAACTGGCCATTCGTTTGGAGCCGCGGACCTGCTGTATCACACTTCCTCGCTGAGCTCTTGAGATGTTGCTGCAGTGTCTCTCTGTCATTTTCCTTTCTTGTGATGCCATCTATTTTGTGAAGTGCACCAGTCCCTCCTGCAGTAAAGCCCCCCACAACATGACACTCTTACCCACATGTTTGATGGTTGGGCTGGCGTTCTTTGGCTTGCAAGCCTCATCCTGATTCCTCCACACAGAGCGATGGTCATTCTGGCCACACAGTTCCATCTTGGATTCGTCAGACCAGAAAGTCAGATCTTTGCCCCCCTGTGCCATTGCAGACTGCAGCCTGGCTTTTTGATGGCAGCTTAAGAGCAGTGGGCTTCTTCCTCGCTGAGCAGCCTTTCGGGTGATGTCGATGTCGGACTTGTTTTACTGCAGATATCGAGACTTGTCTGCCTGTGTCCTCCAGCGTCTTCACAGCTCCTCTGCTGTTGTTCTGAGATTGAGTTGCACTTTTTGTGCCAAAGCCTGTTCTTCTCTTCCTGAGCTCTATGATGGCTGGGTGATCCCATGGGGTTTATACTTGAGGGTTATTGTTCGGACAGATGAACGTGGAACCTTCAGGTGTTTAGAAGGATGAACAGATCTGTGGAGGTCCACCATTTTGTTTCGGAGGTCTTGGCTGATTTGGTTTGATTTTCCCAACATGTCAATCAAGGAGGCCATGAGTTTGATGGTTGGCATGTTGACTCCGGTGAGGCTAACTGGCTATCGGAAGCTAATGGTCCAATTGCCTGAAGACTTGACGTCAATGTCTGTGTATGTGACTGTCTGGAAACTTGAGACCCACTGGCATTGTGATCTGGTCAATGAAAAGTGAAACACTGTGAGGTCTGTGAATATCGGTGGAAAAAACAACTTAAACGAGCAGACGTCTTAAATGATACGCCAACTTGATAGTCTGTGAGGATAAAACCTGAGGAGGGCTTAGAAGGTGAGTGTGAGTGGAAGAAAACGTATGACTTCAACTGCAGATAAATACAGACGTACATTCTCGTCTGCTTGTGAGGTCCAAAATACCCTCGTTCTTGCACGGGAGCGGACCACCGACTGTCAGTCGGTCATCGTCCAACCCGCTACATCCTAACACAGGGGTCTGCTGGAGCCAATGCCAGACAGCACAGGGTGCAAGGCAGGAACAAATCCTAGGGACAATTTAGGATGGCCAATGAACCTAAACTGCATGTCTTTGGACTGTGGGAGGAAACCCACGCAAACTCCACGCAGGGAGGACCCCTCAAGCAAATCCAGACGGGTCTCCTAACTGCGAGGCAGCAGCACCGACTGCCCCTGACTTATTCAGATTATGTAAAATGAAGGCCGTGACTGAAAATGTGACATGGCCTCCAGAGCAGCTAATTGGAGTAGGCCGAGAAGAGCCTCAAAGGGAAGGCCGTGGCAGAATCAAGAAGGGTCATCTTTATGGTGACTAAGGAGCCAAAGGACCAGAACCCAAGGACCGTTCTCCTGCTCCCGCTGCATGAATCGAACATCAGGGTCTGTCGCCCTCCTTCTGTCCATCCACTTATAAACTCCATTACTTGAGGTGGTCTGTCTCAGCCTCGCATTAGTTTATGGGGTCATAAATCAAGATGTTCATTAGATTTCCAAGGAATGGCATCGGAGGGCCCTCTTGACAATAGCTGAGATGCACTGCGCTGGTGTCATCACTGGTCACTCCACAAATGGAGAATTTTATTCATTGATTTATTTGCTGTTTGAGAAACAAAACACAATGCAATCAAATGAGAATACGTGCGATACGGTGGTAGCGCTGCTGCCTCGCGGTAAGGAGGACACGGGTTCACGTCTCTGGCCAGCCCTGCGTGGAGTTTGAGTAGAGAGAAAGACGCTACAGCGGGGAGAATAAGGATTGAACGTGTCAACGTGTTTCTGAGTCAATACATTTCTAATGGGGCTATCGACATGACATTCTCACCAGACGTCGGTAACAACCCAAGTATTCCACACATCAAAGAAATCCAAACCAAGAAGTCCAGAAATGAAGTTATCATAGTGCCATTATAATCAGCAGGTCATGGAGCTGTGAGGCTGGCTTAGTGTACGATAAACACGGCGGACATGTTGAGTTATTCTGTGCATAAACGGCGCACCCACCGCAGGGGCCTTCACTCATCTACCAAACGTACAGAAAAAAAAAAACGAAGAGGAGGAGAAAACTTGGCCTGCACTGATAACTTTGGCCGCGTGACACTGAGCTCAACACAATGACACAAAGGTAGCGTGACACGCGTCATTACCCACAAAGCATGGCGTCAGAGACACGATTGTCATGTGTCAGCCAGTTGCCCCCCACAAGGAATTCTGGACAATACAACTTTAAGGCGGCTCATCCTCATGAGTCCAAAAAGTTACAACATCAGAATTCCTTTAACTCCCACCCTGACATTGTGACATCTGTCTGCCCACATGGCCGGGAACTGAGGCCGAGGAGCGGCCTGACGCTGTTTCTGACCACTGGGTTACTTCAGCAGCATTACAACAATTCAGATATGGCGTCCATCCTAACCCCACGCTTGCTACTCCTGACAGCCACAATCACTTCATTCTTCTTAGTGTTGATGTTAATGTAATGGTGGAGATAAAACTACAGTGGTGGGCCGCGTGTTCATCCTCATCGGGTACAAACTGATATTTTATGTCTTTCTCTGTATGAGCGTCGTTGTGGAAACGACTACAAGGTCACCTCAAGTCGGGTGAAATACTTACATGTGGTCATCGACACGTGACATGTCTCCAGTAGCCAGTGGCATCATTAGTGAGTGGAGCAACCCGAGCTGCAAGTGTCTGTCTAACGTAACCTGAAAATATGAGAAGTATAGCACCTTTCAAGATCTATCTATCGATTATATAGCGCCTTTCACATCTATCTACTGTCAACACATGCACTTAGGGAACAACTTATGGGCTCAGATGATAAGAATGCTCCTCCCGGACCAACCAAGGCTGCTAAGCAATACCGGTATCTGTTCTTCTGCCCTTGAGCTTTATTAATTGTTATGGCAAAGGCTAATGTAACTGGAAATTGTCACCTTCTTATGGTAAATGGTAAATTAGTAGAGGATAGAGCCAAATCAATACGGGGAATACTCTGACGCTCACTTTCTTTGTGACAATCGATCAATTTGCTCGTATTTCTCTTTGTCTTTCAGCCTTTCTTTTGTTGATGTTACTTGCTGAGCTGACCGTTCTTCCAGGAGATGTTGCTTAATACGATTTGAGTGTCTGTGTCTTTTGTCCCACTTGACGTGTCCTTTTTTTTTGGGTGGCATGTTATTAGTAGATAGTTAGTTAGTAAACATGCACAGGGCAGTATGTGTGGCGTCTCCCCAGCAATGGATTTTATGTGCGCGGCTGCGACTACCCAATCAGCACTCTCCCCAGCAATGCTGTCCTTTATTTGCTTATCATGCGCGGCCGCGGCTACGCCATTCACTGTGTGCTCAGCCTCCAGTGTTTATGCATCCACAGTGCCAGTCGTGCGTGTCGCACCGAGCCTCGCGCACGCGCACTTCACCAATAGACACACACACGGACACCTGGACGCAAACAGGGGTTTTATTAAAGAGGATGGGGTCTACCTTTGGGTGTCCCAGACCCTTTATGAGCTTTCCTGTGCTTAATACACTATCTATCATATAGTGCCTTTCAAATCTATCTATCTCTCTATCTATCGATCGCATGGTGCCCTCCATGTCTGCCTACAGTGGATTCACAAAGTCTTCAGACCCCTTCACCTTCTGCACATTAGATTTCATTTTAAATGTGAGGATTTTGCCATTTTTGTCCATCAGTCTACACTCAATAACCCCTAATGACAAAGTGACACGTCCTCAGAAAGGATTCCAGATTTCCAGTCTTGTCTTGGCCGTATGTTTCGGGTCACTGAAAAGTTGCCCCAGTCTGAGGTGATGTGCTCTCTGCATGAGGTTTTCTTCAGGGACCTCTTTGGATCTGGCTGGTCTCCCTGTCCCTGTGCCCAAACGTCACCAGGTGGACTTCTCCAGACATGGTGCAAAGACTTCAATTTTTGTTTCGTCAGATCAGGGAGTCTTTCTCCTCCTGCCCATGGGTTCATTAAACAGTCAGGTGGCGTGACCTCCATCAGACTACTCGGCCATAAACCCTTGATTGATGATGTGCTGCTAAAATGGTGGTCTTTCCAACAGGCTCTCCCATCTCAGCACTGTTAGATGTGACCACTGGGTTGTTGGTCACCTCCCTGACTGAGGCCCTCCTTCCTCCGGACAGCCAACTCTAGGAAGTGTCCTGGCGGTTCCAAACTTCTTCCATGGCCAGAAATGAAACAAAGCACTTGAGAGGAAAGTCCTTGGAGGATCCACAATGGCGGACGATGATTTATCTGTTTATATACCGTCACAGAGATGATGTTACACACCACATGACTTTGGGGAGCACGACCCCTAGCAACCGTGTCATGGAATGGCAGCGCCCACAAGAAAACCAAAATGGGGGCAAATTGAAAAATAAAATAAAAAAAGAAAAACTACAAGTCTGAAAACACAATAAAAGTACAAAAGAAAATTGAGAGTTAAAAACTACAAAGAAACAGAAGAGGTTACTGAGCAGGAGAAAAACAAAAATAACAAAGAGACTGAAATAAAATTAGAAAGAAATCTGGCAGGCTCAACATACCCAGCTGTTCTTTTTGCCAGCAAAGACCTCCATGCTTTTGCCGTAGAGCGGGTCATCAAGTAGGCTTTGGTACTCGAACAGCAGCCGGGAGCTCTCGCTCAGACGCTCGCACTGGTACAGGTGGTACTGCTGGATCAGCTCCTTGACCACCTGCAGCAGGCTCTCCGCATTGTCAGGGTCCCACTCCACCAGGTGCTGTGGGCAGAGAAGACAAAGTCGAGTGAGCGGACTGGTGGTCAGCAACAACGACCGGACCACCCGAGGATGATCTGCAAATGTGGAGCAGCACACTGCCCAAGAACTTGGGGGTTGGGGGGCGGGAAGGAACAAAGGAAACCAAATAAAAGACCTGTAGGCCCACAGACACAAAGGCCTGTCATTGTGGGTGGAGCTCAGGGGGCTGTCCCTGTCCAATCAGACTGCTAGGCTGGTCCATCAATCAATTTTTAAGAAAGAAAAAAAAATTTGTATAACAAGAAACACACGTTCTTATGTACTGTATATATATACAGTATATTAAATATTGTGGTAAGCGGCCTGGACACAGACAGGCAGACATCGTTATAAGTCACCCAACACACTCTTTATTTACAACTATTATGTTCAGTGCAGCACACAACCCCAAAGTCCAGGCCTATCCAAGATGATGCTTCTCTTCAGGCCTCCTCCTCTCCTCTCCTCCCGAGCTCCATCCTTCTCCGCTCTCGACTCAAGCCACTGAACGGAGGGAGGCGGCCCCTTTTCTAACCACCCGGATTGCTCCAGGTGCCTCCCGATAATCTTCCGTTGGCACTCCCAAGTGTGGTGGAAGTACCGGCTGCGCACCCAGAAGCACTCCGGGTGTGGCAGAAGTGCCGAGGACCAGAACTTTCCAGGCATCTGGGTGCCCCCTGGCGGTGACCATGGGCCCCAAAGCCACCAGGGCAGTCACCCCCCTCGTGTTTTGGAGGAGACATAATCCCTCCTCCGGTCCTTCCGGGCATCCTGGCTGGGTGCCACCCCATGCCACTTGCCACAATATACACAGACACACATGCAGTGATCCCACACCTATTGCGGAAGTTACGTTCCAGACCCATCAGCGATAGGTGAAAATCTGTGATATAGAAAGGCCATATAGTTTAAGCCTTAAAAAACCCCTCCCACACGCTTTAAACACGTGTAAACTTATTAAAACACACTTTGTAAACACATATGATATGTGGATGTCAGGCTAAGGATACGAGTAACATGATAATAATAACAATAATATAGTAATAATACTAAGCTCTAATGGCGAGCGACAAGCGTCCGCGTAACGCCTTCCTTCCCTTCTTAGAAGATGCAGGGCGCCTGGGAGCCATCGTAGGGCTTAAAACAAAATGAAAACTTCACAAAAAGTTTGCTCACACCAATCGGACCACAAGCAAGGCACGCGATACTCGGAGAACTGAGATGTGTGGTGAGCCACGCTAACTGCTCTTGCGAGATTACACCACGTTAGCAGCAGCCAGTCAGAGCCCAAGGGAATGAAACTCCCGCTCTGATTGGTCGAGTCTCCTCTTTCAGCCAATAACGGGCCTCGTAAGAAATCAAATGGGTACTGTCACGCAAAACTCTTTGTCTACCGTAGTGACTGCTGAAAACTGCATGCTTTGTTATGAATTGGCTGCAAAATCAGGTAGGATGACTTACTGAATATAGCGGGGGATCACTGTATATACAGTATGTATACATACACACACATTTATATTTAGAGATATATATATATATATATATATATATATATATAGTGGACTGGGCTTCCAAAATTCAACACAGACAGAAGTTCTCAAGCAGAACAGCAGCTTTATTTTGATGTGGTAAACGTTTCCCAAGCACCCCCTGATGGCACCCACAGAACACAACAGGGCTATGCCAAACACCAACTTCCATGAAGCCCTATGGGAATCTGAGGCACCACTGCAAACCCTAGGGGGGGCATCTAGTGGTCTGGGGGGGTAGTGCCCAGTGCATTTTTTTTCCTCCGATCCTTCCACGATGGGGGTGTGCTGGGCAGGAAAGGGCCCTGGCTGTCTGCCACTATATATATATATATATATATACAGAGAGAGAGAGGGAGAGGGAGAGGATGGGATTTGTAGTTCTACGGGTCAGTCCTGTCAGGGCCCCGGTGGGTCACTCTAGTGTTAAGTGTTCCTGTTTGTCACCGGTGCTTGTATGCCCTGTGCCGCATAATGCCCAAGCACTCCAGAAAATCAGGAAGTCCACTTTATTCAGCCAGTCAAGTTTGGGGCAGGGAGGACAGGAGTGAGGAGGACAAGTAGTACAAGACGACAACAGAAAAGGAAGATCTGAGCCTGGAGACGTATTTCACATCCTTCTTGACCTTCTGGACTTGGCGCGAGTGAGTCCAGGGTCACAGGGGGTGTACAAGACCTCAGCCTACGCACGTTTAAATCACCAGAGACACAAATCAAACAAAACAAAGATGACACCCAACTTGTAATCTTCATCCCACTGCAGCGCGGTCCTGGTGCACGCCTTGCGCCCACCACGAGGATGCGGAGAATTTCTATTTCACCCTCACATTTCAGCGTAGAACAATTACGAGGAAGTGGCTTCTGACTCACCGGGGGCTGAGGCAAATCATTTCACAACTATGACAACGTTGAGGTGTTGGAGGGTCTTACACAGCAGTCATAAAAAGGGAACGGTCAAAAGTTAAAGTCAGTAACCACTGGCCCGCTGCCCACCACATCGATACGCCGCTGGGGGAGATGAGAGGACCACGCGCAGAAATGAAACGTGGCCGGCCGGCCTCAGAGACAATGCAGAGAGGCAATATGGCTTTCACTTCCCTTAAAATTGGGTTTCGTCTTCTAATGCGGCCTCCCCAAATCAATGGCAGGCTTTGAGAGATGGCCACCGCAGCTCTGAATCTCGTCACAACACCTCAGGGAATCGTCCAGGGGGGCCGCCAGGGACCACAGGCCCCTTGTGTTCCCTTCTCCACTGTTCCTGGGTACAGCTCAGGTGACGGGTTTGACATTTGGAGTGGACGCACTTTAAGAGGGTGATGCCCACCGCTCTGTCTGTCTGTCTGTGCACGTGAGTCGGTGGGCAGCGTAACTCAAAAACGAATCACTCCATCTGCACGAGTTAGGACAAGTGAGTCTTTGGGACGGACTTTAACAACATTCACTTTGTTTAGAGCGACAGGCACATTTTCTAATTTATTTCAATGATCCCCATTGCTTGTTCAATGCTTGCATGGAGTGGGTGGTGCGCAGGGACATTGGGGTCCAGCAGCTGTGGGGCGTCTGTTGGTGAACTGGCCGATGATGCTGTGATCTTCATTGGAGCCTCTGATTGGGGGTCTCGAGAGACTGAGCGAGGAGTCGGAGGGCCTGGGCTTGTGAGGGTCCTGCTAAAAAACCAGAGAGCAGGCCTTTAATGACCTCCGGGGCACGGCCATCAGCGGTGTGTCTGCTTGTGGAGAGAGTGTCGACCTCGTCATCGAGAGGTTTACTTACCTTGAAGGTGACATTCATGTGACTCTTCCTATGAAGTCAGTAGATGGACTGGGATAACATGGGGTCTCTGGAGAGGGGTGGGTGGCACAAAAGGACGAAGGTCCAAGTCTTTAGAGTCCTGGTGCTTCCTGTTTGTGAGACATGGACGCTATGAAGAGATGAAGACTGGACTCCTTCATGTGTCTCTCTTTGGAGGGTCCTTAGGCACTGCTGGTTTGACTTTGTGTTGCTCATGGAGTCCCGAATGAGGCACATGACCTGCATTGTGAGGGAGCGCCAGTTACAGCACTACGGCCATGTGGCACGATTACCCGAGGGTGATCCGGCTGGCAGGACCCTCAGTGCTGGACCAGGCCAAGGGGACACCCACATAACACCTGGCTGCAGCAGATAGAGAGGGCCATTTCCGGGGGTGGGACTGGTCTGCCTAGGGGGTTACCAACCAGGATCCCGAGCTGTTTCGTCGTGTGGTGGATGTGGCAATGAGCTGTACCAGTGCCTGCTCCCTAACCCTGACCTGACCCGTTGCACTGACTCGGAGCAAAGCAGTAAGGGTTTTAATAATAAGGATGAGCAGATGAAACGTGTCACCAAAACACCTCAAGTTGTACGACGGGACTGAACCGCCATTTTACAAAGTTTGGTACTGGAAGTAAATGGCTGTGTGCAGACACCTTGTGATCCGCCGTAGGTCATCACCCACGAAGCACCAATGGGGACCAAGTGCTCTTCAGAGTATCAGCTTTCTATTACCGCACTGGAAACTCCAGAGGGACTCCACGCCCGCACGTCTCGTTGTGATCTGCGGAGCAGAGAAGTGTGTGTGCGTGGGCATAGGGGGCGCGACTTATCTGTTATTTGGTCACTGGTACTGGTACTGGTGCACAAACTGGTATCGGTACCAAAGTCAAAGCTTTAGCACCGAGCCAACACCACATGGATCAGGCCACAATCAGAACCAAAACTCAAGGCCATCAGTTGTCAGGTTTCAATGGCTGAACAAAAAAACTGAGGCACCAAAGAACAAGAGCAGAGTTATTAAAGAACATTAGAACAACGGAGACGAGAAGAGGCCATTCAGCCCAGCAAACTTGACGGTCCCGAGCACCTAATTCTTCTAAAAAGACATTAAGTTGAGTTTTCAAAGTCCCTCAAGTCCTCCTGTCCACCACACTACATGGCCACTTATTCCAAGTGCCTGTGCTTCTCTTCCTCACGTTTGTGACATTTAACCTTCACAAGTTTCCAACTGTGCCCCCGTGTTCTCGATGAACTCATTTTAAAGTCACCGTCTTGATCCACTGGTCTGACTCCATCATCATTTTAAACACGTCAGTCAGGTCTCCTCTTCCTCTCTGTAAAGGCTCAGCTCTTTGAATCTTTCCTCATCATTCATCCCCTGTAGCCCATAATCAGCCCAGTCACTCTTCTCTGGACCTTCTCTTGTGCTGTTCTGTCCTTTTTGTAGCCTGGAGACCCAAACTGCACCCAGGACTCCAGATGAGGCCTCACCAGTGTGTTATAAAGCCTGAGCAGAACCTCCTGTGACTTGTACTCCACACATCAAGGCGCTATATAACCCGACACTCTTCTTAATGGCTTCTCAACACTGTCTGGAAGTCGATATCTCAGAGTCCACTATGACTCCTAAATCCTTCTCATAAGGTGGACCCTCGATGTTCAGACCTCCCATTGTGTATTCAAACCTCCCATTTTTCCTTCCTATGTGTCATTCTTTACATTTACTGACATTAAATGTCATCGTCCTCTAATCTGCCCAATCCTGTCTGCTGTCTGAGACCTTCTGTGACGATATAATGGATTCCTGATTATCTCCCAGTCCCCCTATCTTGGTATCATCGTTAAACTTCACCAGCTTGTTACTTATATTCCTATCCAAATCATTTCTAGATTTTAATAATAGCTGCGGCCCTAGCACTGCCCCCTGCTGGTCTCTTAACGTTAGGCAATTGTAATAAATTTCCTCACCCCATCACTCTCTGCCACCTTCGTCTGAGCCAATTCTGCACCCACCTACACGTCACACCCTCTCCTCCCACTTCTTCTAGTTTTCAAGCTAAGAAGTTGATTATTCACAAAACTGAACATGGCGTTCAAACCCGTCACATTCATGACATAAGATGTCATGACCTCCTCAGCCACGCCCCCCAGCAACTGTGAACAGCATCTCGGTAACGGGACTCACAAAATGGAGACGCCCAGTCACAGAACAAAATGGCCTTGCGGCACAATGCTATAAAATGTTTTACTTTCTTAAGGCATCAGCGAGTAGGAAGAAATGAAGATCAAAAAAAAAATAATTAAATTTACTTAAAATAGTTCAAGGGAACCAACAAATAAAATGAACCAAAACTGCTGTTCACAACACCCGTCACAGGTTATCTTAGCCAGTATGGAGTTTTCTAAGGTGTAAGGGCTGTTTCTGCTTGTTCTGTCGTGACGATTTAGTGGCAGAATTTAGGAAATAAGGCAGGGTGGCGCAGTGGTTAAGGCTTTAGACTGTGGGTTCAAATCCCACTACTGGCACCACTGTGTGAGCCTGACCTGCTGGGCTCCATTTGGAAAAACAGAAAAGAAATGGAAGCAATTGTATCATAAATGCTGTAAGTCACCTCGGATAAAGACGTCAGCCACAGGGTGAGACCATCAGGCTACAGAGCAACAAGCAAAGAGTCGCCACAGTCGAAACGCTAAAAGGAATCGGACCAGGAACACCAAACTGAAGCCTATTGTCACATTAGACGGCTTTTCAGTCGTATTCTTCATTTTCATAATCTTAGCCAGTCGGCGGTGCACACCCTTGAAGATGATGGTCTAATGTGTGTGACCACCAGAGGGCGCTGCAGCTCCCCAAACCCCCAACACAAAGGCTCTGACACACGCTCTGCTCCGCCAGCGAGCTTAGTCTTCCTCCTCCCGACTTTGACTCACCTGGATGAAGGGGGCTGCTCCTTTTATGTAAAACCCAGGAGCACTTCCAAGTATGGCTGGCGCCGATGAAGCTGCACCCCCTGACAGCAGCCACAGGACCCAATAGTGCTGGCCACAAGAACTACAATTCAAGAACTACAATTCCCAATATGCCCTGTGGGTCTCTGTAGCCGTACCGAAGCTCAGGTGTGCTGCCACCTAGGGCATTGGTGGAGACAATGTTCTGCATAAACCGCCTTACTCTGATCTTCCATGCTATTGGCATCCCTGTTAGGTAAGGATACCAGTTCTGCAACCAGCTGGGATACCAGTCTCTCACACATGCCATACCCAACGACTGAGACTAACTGGTCTATGACCAGCTACGATAAAATCAAACTCTTTGGTCAGAGGGTGAGCTCTTTGTGTGTGAAAGTTGAGAACCAATCGGCTTTCAACTGATAGTACAATGGAGGCGAGGAGGCCAAACACACCACCGCTATTAACACTTCATGAAGCATCGGTACAGCACCATCTCCATCAGGCAGCATGGGGACTGTGGCCCTCACAAACAGAAGAGAAGCTCGTCTGTCTGATGTCTCGTATTTTACACACTACATCAGAATGGGAAAGAGAATTAAGGGGCAGAGATTTCTACTGAAATACGATTGGCTGTCAGAGAAAGGGGTGGATGCGCTGGGAGATCGCCGTTCTATCGGGAAAGCGACGAGATCGGTGGCTGTGGTCGGCAAAGCTGACAAAAAGTTGCATGATGTGAGGACGGCTTAATGAGGATGCATCAAACGGTTTCCAATCTCGGACAACCTAGAAGTGCACGGTGCCAACTGTCATACCATCTTGGAGGTGACATTTATGGCCGTCGTCACCGGAGGGCAACACTATGGTAATGGCACATGTTCATCAATTATGGTACCCCATCTTGTAACGTAATTTTAAAGTAATCTAATAAATTTTAATCTCCCGTAGTGTGTTAGACCACTGAGAACCGCAAGATCGGGCTGCTGTTGTGTAATCCTGACACACCAAGCACAAAAAAGGGGAGCAAAACCCACACAAATGGTCACATCTGGACCCCTGAATTAGGCCTCAGCCCTGGCAGCTTCACCCCTACTCAAAAGGAAGGCTTCAGCCTGCACAGGCCTAGAAATGGGGTTGAGGCTCCTAAAAGCTCAAGAACCAACCAGAAGGTCACAAAAAATGGAGGAGACAAAACACATGAAACCACAAAGCAAAAAATCGAAACAAAGAGCTTTATAATCAAAAAATGTATTAATTAAAAAAATGAGAGCAAAACACAGGCGAGGAAAAAAAAACCAAACCAAAATGACTCCGGACAAAACCCAAAATGGCAGGAATCGGGTTGAAAAGCAGGAAATCCTAACAAGTACAAGGAGGAGGCTACATTTCTGTCACAGTGCCCACCCTGCCTGGCGTCCAAATGTCTCTTCTGTGTTTAGTTTGGATATTTTATGTGTCATCAAGTTCTTCAATGAGGACCGATTGAGGTCACTGATGTGAGGTAGAATGCCTAGAGGGGGCTGGTCAGGTGGTCTCGTAGCCTGGAACCCCCGTTTGGCCATCGGACTTAATTTTTTTCCATGTTAATTAGTGTTCCCTTATTCGAATTTTTATTTATTTTGTCTTTTTTCTCTTTCTTCATCATGTAAAGCACTTTGAGCTACATAATGTGTAAGAAAATGTGCAACAGAAATAAATGTTGTAGTTGTTAACATTGCTGAGGATTTAGTTTCTTTTGATTTGTGCCATGTGTTTTGTGGGTGGTCTCCCCAATCTATCAATCTCAAAGGGAGTACCCCTCAGCCCTATCGTGGTGGGAGAGGCCCACAGTCCCCTGTGGTTCATTGTGAATTTGTACTTGTGGTGTGGCGAGTTCGCTACTCTTTATTCTGTGCTTATCTGGAAATTTTGACTTTGGTCCCTTGGATTTCGGATTGGGACTTTAATTTGTTGGGATTGCTTTTTGAAGGCATTGCCTCCTACACTTATTGCACTTGGCGGAGCGCATTGCTGCCACAGAGCATTTTTTTCTAAAAGCAAATCTGTTTCATTTATTAAGGTTCTTTGTTGCTTTTTTGGGTGACTTGCCAAGGTTTTCTTCCTCTAGTGGCCATTTTTGTATTTGAGAACTCTCAGGTTCATAACAAAAAAATCAAGCAGGAAACAAGGAGTGATCACAATCAATGGACGCACCGTCAGCTTCAGCTCACGTCCTGCTAGGTGTGGAGGCCCTGCCTCCTCGGGCTCCTCATACAGAAGGCAGGGCAGATAACCAAAAACACTACACACTGGCACCACCGTGCCAGCCCATGTGACACTCAAGAACTCAGAAAATGGACAGATGGCTGCAAGTGCATAGCAATTAATGTAACCCATCTATTTAAAAATGCACCGGACAAATAAATAAAAGTAAATGTAATCACGTGGACGGTACTTGCTTGTTATTTCTATTTATTTGACCTTGTTGGCTCCTAAGATGGGCGGCTCGGTGGCGCAGTGATAGCGTCCCAGGTCCTCCCTGCGTGGAGTTTGCATGTTTCCTCCGGGCGCTCCGGTTTCCTCCCACAGTCCAAAGACATGCAGGTTAGGTGGACTGCCGATTCTAAATTGGCCCTAGTGTGTGCTTGGTGCGTGGGGGTGTTTGTGTGTGTCCTGCGGTGGGTTGGCACCCTGCCCAGGATTGGTTCCTGCCTTGTGCCCTGTGTTGGCTGGGATTGGCAGACCCTCGTGACCCTGTGTTCGGATTCAGCGGGTTGGAAAATGGATGGATGGGCTCCTAAGATGTTTTCCCACCTCCTGGCTTTTCTGGGCTCAGTGACAGACCTCAGCAGCCTCTTTTTACGGACTTTGGTTGCTTTTTGTAGTCACATTCAACAGATCAGCACTGCCGGGCTGCTCCAGTAAACCGTGTAAAGTGGTCATTTGTGTCATTTCTCTATTATAATAAAAAAAATCCTGTGACGAGACGAAATTTTTTCAGAGAGACACTTTCACATCCCGAGAGACAAGACTTTGTGCCAAGAGATTTAACCGTGGAAATAAAAGACAAAGAGTAGATGACAAAGTAGAAGGTAGAAGATAATGAAAGTATGACAATTCAAAAGTCTCAAAAAATGATGGTAAAGATCACATTATCACAAACAAATGGAAATTATTACTCGGTGAAATAAGGGAACAGAGAAAAGAGATGGAATATGTTGTTTGGAGTTAAACTTTAAGTCAGAGACTCGTAGATCGTCTAATTCGTGTTGCCATCAGGGAGAAGTAGGGTGTCTCCCCAACGAAGAGGCGTATCTGCGAGAATTCAAAGATTTGTCATTTGGTGAAAATGAAATCCACAAACGTGAGTGGCAGAGGCGGGCACACAGTGCAGGCTAGGGGGTTGGCGAGCGAAGCCCCCTAGTAAATAAATAAAGACATTTGTGTCAGGCGGACTGACTGCCCCCCAGTGGGGGCTGGCCGGGTGAAGCCCTTCAGGTTTAGTTTTCTTCTGCAGTTTCTCTGTCCACCCTGACCTCATCATATTTTCTGTATTTAAGGAGTCGACTTCTCTTAATTGCTTTCCCATCTTTTGTAAGTGTGTATTGTTTATTTCTTGTATCCTATTTATTTATTCTTGTCTCCTTTTAATTTGTTTTTTCTTCACTTGTAATTATTTCATTGACATCTTGTACTGCACATTGAGCATCGTGTGTCAGAAATAAATGGGGCTGCTGTTGTTGTTCCAGAAGTGCCCCCCAGGACAGGCTGAAATGGACTGCGTGGGTTTGGAAGGCCAGATAAATAAGAACTGCAGAAGAGATCCCCCCTACTCCGTCTGTAAGACGGCATTTGAGTCCACTCGGGACCCTGGCGCACTTCACGGGCGCGTGCCAGCCGTTCCCTTTGTGGTCAGACACTTGTAAAAGCGCTGCTGTGGTTTGTGTTACGCTACTCACTTGTTGGCTTTGTGAGTCACAGGCCTATCTGGAGCCCGCCGTCTACTTCAGAGCCCATCTCAACGTCTCTGCTCTCACATGGACTTTCCCAAAGCTTCCATCAGAAGGAAATTTTAAAATCACAGGAAGGATTTGGGTTGGGGTTGGTTACGGGGATGAGCAGAAAAAAAAAGGAAGATACCTGACCCCACATGGCAACTAGACAGGGGGGCACACAAGCAGTAAAAGTGTACTGCTGCTTGGAGGACTCTGACATAAGCCTGGCACTCAGAATTTGGTACAAGTAACACTAGTCCAGGGAGGCTGGTGATGGTGTGGCACACATGACAGGCCCAGTTTATCTACACTAGGAGGGAGCAGCACCCGCTGCCCAGGCTTTGTTCCCACTTTGCACACAAAACTGCCAGGTGGTGCCTTTAAATCAGCTCTTCGAGGCCTTCGTCTGAAGTGCCGCAATCGCTGACCATCAAGGAACAACACAATAAGCAAAGAGATGGACACCCGACTCTTCACGGCTATGAGAGGTGCATTGGGGTGGTATCAGCTTCATTTATGACGGGGCTGGGGGGGGGAGCAGAAAACATGCAACATGTCCCTGATCTCTGGCGCCATGAGGACAAGGGGGGACAAAAATAAAGAACTATAAAGCGGGGATCCCCTTTAACTTTCATTAATGTAGCGCCATTCGTATCGAGCTGTTAAAATACACTGCCTTTATCATCTAACCATCCACCTGTCTATAGTACCAGCTGTACCCGCATGGTCACATGAAGAGCGGCCAGGGAAACATTTACTGGAAAATCTACCCAATATGAAAGACAGACAGAGAGACAGATGAAAGGCACTATATGATTGATAGATAGATAAGAGTGAAAGGCACTATATGATTGATAGATAGATAGATAGATAGATAGATAGATAGATAGATAGATAGATAGATAGATAGATAGATAGATAGATAGATAGATAGATAGATACTCGCTATATAACAGATAGATAGATACAGTAGATAGAAAGTTGCTATATAATAGATTGTTATATAGTGCCTTTCATATCTATCTGAGAGACAGATGGGAAAGGCGCTATGAAATAGGCAGACAGGAAAGGTGTTATATAAGAGAAATATTTTTTTTACTTTATTGGATCAAATTATATGATCAAAATCAAGCTTCAATATGTTATGTGCTAGAGATAGGCAGATGGGTATGAAAGGCACTATATAACAAAACAGATAAATGTCCAAGTAGTCATATTGTACAAAGTAAAGTGAAACTCTTGCATGTCCAACCAGCATGGCCCATGCTGCCACTCTGGGACACCCCGATATATGAGAATGGATTCAAAGGCAGAACCTCATTTACGAGTTCAAAGGACGTCTCGTACCTTCTGCCCAACACACCAAACCTGACATGAATTTGCCCCGCTGTGCCCTCACCATCATGTTGGTGGCGCAATCTAAAATGTCATCCGTTACCTTAGTGAGGTGGCCCCCACCCATACCTGACTAAACCCACAGGACATCTCACAGGTCACATGGTGGTCCCCTCTCAGCCGAGGCCTCACTGGCCCACCCCTGGTGACCGTCTGTGGAGTCTCCACCGTTCTCCTCTTCTCTTTGTGTTTTTTTCCTCCATATTTCCTCAGAGATGGCTCGGTTATGTGAAGTGGCAGTTCTGATTGGGGACAAGTGTGGTGACAGTTGAGTTGGTTATGCCAGTGATGTGATCCTACGTGGGGTCCTTCTTTATATCATGATGGGGGCTCACCCACACCTGACTAAGCTCACAGGACATCTTGTTGGCCACCCCCTGACTTCTGTCTCACTTATGCCTGCCCAGACCTCCGTCCACTGCCTGTCCACCAAACTACCTGGGCGAGTCCCTGAGCACCTCGGTCTCTGTGGGGTCCCAGTGGGCACTGCTGGCTGCAGGACTTCATCCCTCCCTGGGCTCGCCCTCCTTTAGTTGCGTCTGTGAGCGACTCTGGGGTTTGCTCCTGCTTTGTGCCCGGTGCTGCCCGGCAGTGGCTTCAGCACCTCGAGACCCTCAGCTGGTGTGTGACTTTAGTTATGTCACGCTACAACAATAAATCAGGGCGCGTGGGAGTTGTTTGGTCTTTTTTTTGGTTCTTTTCTTTCGACTCGTTTTTTTTTTGTTGTTTTTAACTTCATGAATGCAACATTTATAGCCATCACGCCTGCTGTGGAATTTCCTCGTCTGATGCCCTTTGGCAAAAGTCTGCTTCCCAGATGAGTAGTTAAGCCTCGCTGCTCTCGTAACAAGAGCCTCCCTCGGCCCGTATTAAACCAAACAATGGCCCTTCGTGTTTCTGCTCAACAACACATTCGAGTGCCGTCTAAAGTTTACACAAAAGACAAAAGGCACGTCACACGCAGCCTGTTGGGCAGGGAATGCTGGGAATCGCCCGTGGGTCTGGGTAGCGGAGACAGCACAGAGCGCTGAAGGGATTACCTGAGCGGGCGTGTCGGTGGCGTGCTTAGGGCGAGGCCTCATCCCCTGCCTGCTTCACACGCTACCTGAAGGCTGGCAAAACACATGCATGTGGGGGACGCGTTGAGGGCCAGAAGTGCCAGGGACTGCACCGACTGGGCATTAATTGAGTTTCTGCTGTTAATAAACAGACAAATATTTAAACAATGACAAGAATTCGAGCTGGCACTCCGCCACCAGGACAGTTATGGATGTTGGTCTGTCTGCCCCACAGGATGGGACGTTGGCCGTTTATCAGAGTGTCTTGTTCTGGGCTAATCATTAAAGCGTTCTTGAAATGTGGCCGCGTCACAATAAGGAAGCCCATTGTTTTAATGTTCAGCCGGACCGGGACCCGGCTGGCTGCACAGGAACACTGTGTTCCCGCTCAGGCTTTGTTCTTCCAATTGTTTCCCCTGCCAACTTCCAAAGCAGAAGCAGATGGACGCTGCCAGTCGAGGTTCAGATGCGTCTCACTTAATAAATTCAGTTCTCGTTACTCTTATACATCGCTCTTGACGGACGACAGGCTCAGAGTTTAACAAAGACAATAACAATAATACATTTTATTTATATAGCGCCTTTCCTGTGCTCACAACACGCATAACGTCTGAATGGCCAGGGCATGCGTGGCAATTGTCAAACACAAACTTCAAACAAGGAGACATTACGATGAAGGCCGAAGATACTGAAACAGACAGGGGGGGCCGTGGGTGACCTGCACCACGACGAGTCGGGAACACGAGGGAGTTTGACCCCAAAACCGAGCAAACACACGTCACCGATGACTCTGTACTGGTAGGAGAAGGATGGGCCACTAGAAGACATCAGGGCTGTCAGGTCAAATGTCACCATTGGAGTTCACAGCCACACGCCGACTGGACGGCCCCAAGTCTGACCAGCCGTATGGTGGTCACAAAGCAGCTCTTGAACTGCGGAGTCCGCCGATCTTCACGCGTAGGCCGCACGGTGGGTCCATGTGAAGCGGTGTCCCTCAACCCCTGGATTACGTCGTCGGTGGGCAGTAGTTGGTTCACAGCGAGTGACCTCTAGCCAGCGTGTGTCACAACTCAGGTTACCGCTGATGCGTCGCAGGTTGTCATCGCTGGTCTGCGAGTGGCTTATGGCAGGTCACAAAGCGATCGTCAGCGCTGTGTGATGTCTCCCCAGTTCTAACTGAGCTCGTTTCACCAAGGGGGACCCCGATTGCGCTCTCCTTTTACTAAGAGAGCGGTTTGCAGTTGCTGCTAGCGGGTCATCAGCAAATTTAAACAGGCAAAACTGGGGTGCAGGACAGGAAAGGTTGAGAAACACGGGTGTAAGGAAGATGGTGTCGGCCACATGCAGAAGAATTAGCCACGTGGGACCTCACCCCTTAAAAGGCCATCCAGGACTCTGTGAAGAATGTACTACTGTGGCTGGCACTGCCAGTTCCTAGAACGTGACCACCTCATTGTATCCCTAAAGCCCCCGGCCTTAAGCACAAATCGCCTCAAACAAACAGCGTGTGCCTCTAATGGAAGCAAAGCTCGACAGGCGCTTGTTGGTTTGACTTTGCAGTAATTTCATCATCGTGTTACTCCACACGTGCTACGCTCCTCCGGCGGATCTGCAGATCTGTTCTTACACGTCTCTTCTGCCATCGCCCTTGTTGTCATTTTGAATGGTGGTCATTAAATGGAGAGCCCCTTCTCAGGAATGTCCTACGCGTAGTAAGAACAATTTGGTAGAAACGCGTCTCCAGCACCACGGAGGCATCGCTCGGCTCCTGATCCTAAAACGACTCGCTCTTAGACCTCCATTGTAGCAAACAAAAGCAGGTTTCCTTTCTCATTAATGACAATGGAAAATAACTGCCATGTTTCAGATTGTCCTTTTATTATTAGAATGGCTTCAAAGTCGACATTCTAAAGAGCATTTTTAACGTTATAGCAGTAAATGTTAATGCATTTTATTTATATAGCGCGAATACGTTTAATTTATTAGTCACATGTGACTTAAAGGCCCCACTTTCAGCCGCCATTCCTTCTTGGTCAGTTCCCTTAGCTTCTCCCTCTTTACGTGCTAATTGGTTATTAGAGAAACCTTTGGAACTGCAATCCCACCGCTGATACCAGTCATTCTGCTCATTTGGGTTACAAGGTGTTGCCATTCTTAAAGTTCACCTCTGGGTTCAAAAATGGCCACAATGAAAGAGCTTAGTCTTGAGAAACGTGCCAGTCTGTTATTTGTTGGCAGAGTGAAGTTGATTCCACGTGACGGGATTGTCAAGAAACTGAAGGTTTTATACAAAGGTGTCCATTACCGCCCTTGAGGGCAGAGGAAGCGGATGAAGGTCGAGACGGACAACTACGGTTATGAGAAGGAGGACGTTACATTGTGCAGTCTGGAAAGCAAACACTTCACAGGTCCTGGGCTGGCTTCTTCACACCAGATGCCAGTGTTGCCCTCAACAGAGAAAAGACGACATTGGGGTGCTGACCATAGAGGCTGAGTTTCAAAGAGAAAACTGGCAAATAAAGAGAAAAGGTTAAAATGGGCAACGGGACAGAAGACGACTGGAATGCGTGTTATGGTCGTCTTTTCTCAGTTGCAGAGGACACTGGGATTTGGTGTGTATTTAGTGAAGAAGCCCACTGAGGACCCGTGTGGTGTTTGTTTCTCCCACCTCACAATCTGATGTCCGTCTCCTTTTTTCTGGACCTTCTACTTCTTTTTCCCTCCTCAGTTCGCCTTCTTCCCTCGAGGCTGTAAATGGACGGCTTTGTAGGAAATCTTCAGTTTCTTGGCACGTCTGTCACATTGCATACGTCACCGTCACTCTGCAGACAACCAACAGACGGACATTTCTGGAGAAAGCCGTTCCATGTCGGCCATTTTTGAACGCAGAGCTGAATTTTAGGAATGGCAGGACTTTAGAAGGCAAGTGAGCAGGATAACAGGTGTCAGCGGTGGGAATTTCATTAGAAAGGTTTCTCTAATAACCAATCAGCGTGTGAACGGGACTAATGAAGGACCATCTGGACACTGAAGGAATGGCTGCTGAAAATGGGGCCTTGCAGTCCTACACGAATAATGAATTAAATTAACAATCAGTCATTTCATTAAGTAACTAGCGGCCATTACACGCACTCGTGACTCCCCAATTCAGTTTACTGGTGTCCTGATGACAACAAGCTCTCAATTTCTATCAGCTTCTGGGGGACCCCAGACTTTTGACCGGTACTGTATTTACTATGTTCACTCAAAGCCCACAACACACGCCAACGTGAATCGCCAGGCTCCTTTTTAGCACCCTAACCTGTTACAGTTATTCTTTGTGCCGCACATTGGCTTAAATTCCAAATGTCGGAGTTTTTGGGTGCCGACTCCAGAGCCCTGGCTGCCATCACAGGTCCAGCTCAGGGCTCCTTAACTGAAGGACTTCATTGGCTCCTGATTTACATGAAAATGGTGGGCCCTTTCTGTATCGATGAGCCAAAATGAGATTGTGATGTCGGCACAAAGAGACTCAGAATCTGGCAAGTGTATGTTGACAGCAGGCGCCGAAACAAATCGGTTCCATGTAAATGATTTAGCATTCATGTCTTCAAACAATGAGTTTTTTTTTTTAAAAAGTGAAATAAATGAATATCAATCACATTAAGTGGGTCACAGCATGATGGGGTTTGTAAACCTGGGCATGCGGAGGCTGGTAGTGGAGAAGGTCGCCATTGTATTTGTATGCAGCACAGTGAAGGTCTCTGTGGTGCCATGACTTCAATTCTATGCCACTCACTCAGTGGGTGAAAGAGCAAAAAGTTGATCTGGCTGTAAAAAGAATAAAATGGATGCCTGAAAGGTGAAGCTGAAGGCATGCAGAGTATGGCCTAAAGTTGGCAGTCTTCTGTGTCGAGTCTGCATGTACACGCCATGTTCACGTGGCGCTCTGCTCTCCTCTCACATCTCAAGACCATAGCATTGTCCGAGAAACTGCCGGAAGAATGCCAGGCTCCGCTCAACCCTGGGCCCGGCTCAGATAAACAAAAATGGCACAGACCCCTCAGAGCAGGGTGGCAGCACAATGAACTGACCAGGTGAAAACCGAACGTTAGCTCGGGCTCTGCACGGTTTTTGAAAGTCATGCTGCAGGGGTCCATTTCAACAAACAGGAGCCACCCGTCCTCCCAAAAGCCACGAAGGCCACATAATGAGGAAGCGGTCACGATTATGAAATGCGCATGAAAAGCAGTGCGGTATTTTTAGGCACCGCTGCAGATGTGAAAACGTCCAAACGCATTTACGCATTTCCCTTCTTAATGATGAAAAAGAGAAAACAAAAAAGGGGAAAGAAACGTCGGCAAGTCGATGGACAGACGGTGTGTGTGTGTGTGTGTGTTGGCCTCCCAGAGGCAGCCATTGCTGTAAGGAAGGTCAATTAAAGCCATTGTCACATTTGTGACATTGTCGCAACGACCGCTTCAAGTGTGCCATTCACAGACATCAGCAGGTGCCGGGGGTCTCCTCTGGTGATGCTCAGCCATCTTCAGCTCCAGCTTGTTTCGGGGGGCTTGCCGCTTCATTTTTCTCTTCAGCATATAGAAGGCCTGCTCAACTGGACTGAAATCGGGTGCCTGGCTTGGCCATTTCAAGAATTTTTAGCTCTGATAAAATCCTGTGTGGCCTCAGCTGTATGTTTGGGTCATCATCTTGTGGTTGGATGAAGAGCTGTCCATTGAGTTTGAGGGCACTGACTGGAACTTGAGCAGATCAGATGTTTCTCCACACCTCAGGATTCATTGTCTGCCGTCAGCAGTTCCATCACAAATGAAGAGAAGTGTGCCAGGACCTGTGGCAGCCATAACACCCCCAGCAGCACCATGTTTAACAGATCAGGTGCTCTGCTTTAGATCTCAGCAGGTCCTTTTCATCTCCACACTCTCACCATCACTCTGATGAGGTTCATCTTTGTCCCAGGATTCTGCAGCCTCTTTGAAGTCCTCTTTCACGAACAGCAATCTGACCATCTTGTTTTTGTGGTCTCCTTCTTGCAGGGTGTCCTCTGTGTTTCTGTTCCTGAAGTCTTCTGCTGTTAGTCATCCCTGACACACACACACACACACACATCGGCCCCCTGAAGATGGTTTCTGATCTGTCAGACGGGTGTTTTTCTTGGCTATAGTTAGGATTCTCCTGTCACCAGCAGTGGAGGTCTTCCTTGGCCCATCAGTCCCTTTGTGATTTGCTGAGCCCACCAGTGCATACTGTCATCTTCATGACATTCCAGACAGTTGATTTCAGTCATCTTAAGCTCTTATCCATGCCTCCAATGTTCTGATTCTTGCTTTTTAGCCTCATGATGGCTTCTTTGACTTTCATAGCACAAGTTACATCTCTATTAACTTTGCAAGATGCTTAGAAATGAGTTCTCGTTTTTGTTTTCAGTCGACTAGATTACTGTAATGCACTCCTCTCAGGACCACCCAAAAAAAAAAACCCATCGACGAGTTATGACGAGTGCAGAATGCAACTGCCAGAATCTTAACTAGGAACAGAAAATCCGAGCACATCACGCCAGTCTGAGCGTCACTACACTGGTTACCCGTGCCATTTAGAATTGACATAAAATGGTTTACAAAGCCTTCAATCATCTGCTCCATCTTATATTTCTGAATGTCTGACACCTCGCACTCCAAATCGTAACCTTAGATCTTCAAATGAGCTAAACTCAGAAGAAGTGCTGAGGCGGGTGGCCTTCTGCTGTTATGCATTTAAAATCTGGAACAGCTGACTGATAGAAAGTCGCCAGGCTGATACGGTGGAGCACTTTAATAAAACTGCTGAAAACTCCTTACTTTCACACGGCTCTCTCGTAGCTTCGTCTTAGTTTAATCCTGATGCTTTGTATATGCATTGAATTATCAGTATCATTCCTGGTGACTCCGTAATCCGTACTCACCCCTACTTTCTCTTTTCTTTGGTGACAATCTGCGCCACCACCACCTGATCAGGACGCCATGCTGTCCCTACATTGATGGATTGAAGGCTGGAGGTCCACATGACCATCACCATCTAATTTTTCCACATGAAGCCTGAAAGCCATGAGGACTGATTGAGATCATTGATGTTGGGGCTGGGTGGTCTCGTGGCCTTGGAACCCCTGCAGATTTTGTTTTTTTTTTTTCTCCAGCCGTCTGGAGTTTGTTTTTGTTTTTTCTGTCCTCCGCGGCCATCAGACCTTACTTTTATTTTATGTTAATTAGTGTTCCCTAATTTTACTCTTGTAGTTTGTCTTTTTTTCTTGTAGAGCACTTTGAACTTGTATGAAAATGTGCTACATAAATAAACACCGTTGTGGTTGTTCCTTGGCACAGCTCTTGTCCTCGTGTTGAACGACGGAAACTCCAGACTCCAAAGGGGGGCAGCAAGCCGAGGGGTCTTATGAAGCAAACAAAACCCACCTCAGGAATCACATAAACCTGAGATGCCCTGAAATGGGGCAACCGTGTAGAAAAAATGTGGTGTGACCAAAATTTTCCTTCAAGGAAAGTCGTTAATGCGCAGAATGCCTGAATTGTTTGATTTGTAATTTTAAATTGTGGCGCTCAGGGGGAAAACAAGGAAAACAAAATGTGACTGTCCCAAACATTGTGGAAACACAAGAAAGGCCAAACTGAACACAGCTCCGTCTTTGCAGTCAGTCTGTGCCCAGTGTGTGTCTGCTGCACAGGCCCACCGCCTAGTATCTGATGCATCATGGGAAGGCCCTGAGCTTTGAAAACTCTTATCTAACGACAAATGGTGGCGCTGACTCTGAATGTGATACGGTTTGGGCTTCATCGACAAATTTTCTTCTTGGGAATCACAAAGTTCTCCATGACCTCGGCCATGCCTGCTCACGTTGTACGAGAACAACGGCTCAAGAGCGGCATGTCTGTGTTCAAAAGTCAAAGCACAGCCAAACTTCATAACGCTCGGCTTCGAAGTGGACATCAGCAGCAGGTCAGCGTGTCCCCGTCACATCTATCTAAGGTCTCCCCTTCCTTGTCTAAGCGGGCCGGCGCCAGTAAACCCAATTTCTTTCAACGAGAGATTTCATTTTAACTGTCACTGTGATGAGAACAAGACACAGCATGGAGGACAACAGACGAGGAAGTGAGCAGGAAGAGCCAGGATGCACGGGAGCTGAAATGTGCTCAAATGTCTTTGGTAAGGGAGAGAGAAGCACTGAGGTCAGGCAGCTCTACACACCAGTGATGGCGGGCATGTTGTGTAGCACGTGCCAGTAAAAAGTTCACAGTACATGTGACAGACAGGACCCTATAAAACATATGAAACGGTACAACAGGACACAGAGAGAGACACAGGAGGCCGATTGAAAGTCGCCAGGCTGATACAGTGCAGCACCTAAATAAACTGCTAAAACCCGATAATTGTAACAACGAAACGGGTGTGTGGCGCTCCCGATATCACTGCAAAAGGACGAAGGTCCCAGTCTTTAGAGTCCTGGTGCTTCCTGTTTATGAGACATGGACGCTATCCAGTGACCTGAGACGAAGACTGGACTCCTTCATGTGTGTCTCTCCGAAAGATCCTTGGGTACCGTAGGCTTGACTTTGTGTTGCTCATGGAGTCCCGAATGAGGAACATGACCTGCATTGTGAGGGAGCGTCAGTTACGGCACTACGGCCTTGTGGCGCGTTTCCCCGAGGGTGATCCGGCTCATAAGATCCTCATTGTTGGGGACCCGAGTGGCAGGACCAGGCCAAGGGGTCACCCACATAACACCTGGCTGCAGCAGACAGAAGGTCATTTCTGGAGGGTGGGACTGGACTGTGTGTCTGCCTGGGGGTTGCCAACCGGGATCCCGAGCCGTTTCGATGTGTAGTGACTATGGCAACGTGCCGTACCAGTGAATGCTCCCCAACTTGACTTGCGTTCTCATTGCTCCATTTCTGTATATGCTTTGAATTATCATTTTTATCAAGGCTCTGCAATCCATCGTAACCCCTACTTTCTCTGCTTTTCTTTTTCCTGGTTTTCTGTGGTGCCGATCTGCGCCAGCACCACCTGATCAGGGCGCCATGCAGTCCCTATAGCGATGGATTGAAGGCCAGAGGTCAACATGACCATCAACAACTAATTCTTCCACATGAAGTGTGAAAACCATGAGGACTGATTGAGATCATTTATGTTAGGGGGGCTGGATAGTCTCGTGGCCTCAGACCCCCTGTAGATTTTGTTTTGTTCTCCAGCCCTCTGCCTTCCAGGCCATCAGACCTTACATTATTCTTTGTTACTTAGTATTGCCTTCTTCTTCCATATCTATCTGTCCTCGTCATCTTGCTCTGACACACCCGTCACCTTCATGTCTTCTCTCACCTCATCCATAAACCTTCTCTTAGGCCTTCCTCTTCTCTTCTTATGTCCTTCTTATATCCTTTACCCAATATACCCCTCATCTCTCCTCTGCACATGTCCAAACCAACGCCATCTCACTTCTCTGACTTTGTCTCCCACCCGTCCCACCTGAGTTGACCCTCTAATGTCCTCATTTCTAATCCTGTCCATCCTCGTCACCCCCAATGCAAATCTTAGCATCTTTAACTCTGCCACCTCCAGCTCTGTCTCCTGTGCCACCGTCTCTAGCCCATATCACACAGCTGGTCTCACTACCGTCCTGTAGACCTTACCTTTCACTCTTGCTGATACCCGTCTGTCACAGATCACTCCTGACACTCTTCTCCACCCACTCCACCCTGCCTGCACTCTCTTCTTCACTTCTCTTTCACACTCCCCATTACTCTGTACTGTTGATCTCAAGTATTTAAACTCATCCACCTTCATCAACTCTACTCCCTCATCCTCACTATTCCACTGACCTCCCTCTCATTCACACACATGTATTCTGTCTTGGTGGTCCTACTGACCTTCTCCACTTTCTAATCTTATTTTTCTTTCTTCACCTTGTAAAGCACTTTGAGCTCCATCATTTGTATGACAATGTGCTATAGAAATACACGAGACACCACAGAACAGACGGATCTACAGACATGACATCACATCTAACTATATTCTGTCCCCTTCACTTTTGACACATTTTGCTGTATTGCAGCCTTGTGCTAAAATTATGCAACACTCAACACCCCAGAATGACAAAGCAAAAGCGGGATTTTAGGAATTTTGGAAAATGTATTCAAAATAAAAATATGGATATCAAATCGTATTCGACCCCTTGGCTATGACACTTGAAATGCAGCTCACGTACTGCAAATCCCATTCTGTTGGTCACTTGTTGAGATGTTTCTACATCCTGCTCAGAGTCCTCCGGCGGTCGCTTCAACTGACTGCACACCACCATTAAGAGAGAGAGAGAGACAGACAGACAGACACACAGCCGTCTACAGAAGGACCCCAAGCTGGGCAAAAACCAAGTCATGGGGTTGAAGGAGTCACCTGCAGAGCTCAGGCACAGGGTTGGCTTTTAGGTTGTGTTTTTCGGATTTATTTGACTTTTCAGACGTAGCCGTTTTGCTCTTTTCAATGTTGTTTTATTACATTTTTCGAATTGCATTTCTAACAATTAATTCTGTGCTTTGAAATCACTTCCATTTTTTTTAGCAGCACATTAAAACCCCCACATATGACAGACCACCTGACTCATCTTGATGTCTAATTAAGCAACACATCAACTTTTTAGGGTCGCATCCCCCCCTCTCTAGATCCAAAAAAACCCTCTGTTAGGTGGTAACTCCGGCATCATCACTCCCTAAGACTACCGTCTGGCTCCTTAACAGACCACGAAGAGGACCACAGGCAGCGGAGCATTGAGTTTATTGTTTTGTTCTTTCTTGATTTTCTTGCTCGTTTCTTGATTTATTTGGACGTGTTTGAGTTTTCAAACGCATCAGTTTTTTCTCTTTTCACCATTTTTTATTTTATTTTACTTACATTTTCAAATTGTATTTCTAAGAATTACTTCTGAATGTTCAGAAATCTCTTCATTTTTTTTGTCCAGACAGACTGCCCGACTCATCTTGATGTCAAGTAATGCAGAACGTTGAGTTTTTTTGCTGTTCCCCCTTCTCTATTTTTGGCCCTTTGGACCCAAAAACTACTCATTTTGTAGTTCATTTGTGGACCACATTTTGTGCAAGAAATGACACCCTTATGATGAAGAGTAAACCAAACAGGCGTATTCAGTGAAAATGATCAGAAGGCCACATCAACTGACCTCAGGGGTTCACCCTCTAATGAGGTATAAGGGGGTCATTGGTATGGCAAAGTGACATACCAGTTGACTCGTCTTGATGTCAAGTAATAAAAGGCAATGAGGATTTTGACGCCCCGTATTTTTGGATAGACCCTAAACAAACCCTCTTTTTTAGTCCATTTTTGGAGCACA
The DNA here is from genome assembly GCF_016835505.1 of Polypterus senegalus. Classification (NCBI taxonomy): domain Eukaryota; kingdom Metazoa; phylum Chordata; class Cladistia; order Polypteriformes; family Polypteridae; genus Polypterus; species Polypterus senegalus. The sequence continues at coordinate 304,914,644 of NC_053156.1, forward strand.
GTTAGTCTTATGATGAACTGTAAACCAGCAAAAACGATCAGAAGGACTTGAGGTTTGTGCAGGCCACACCAACTGACCACATGCATTCACCCCCAATGAGATATGAGGGGTCACAAAATTTCTTAGGAACAAGGACCGGTCCCACAGACATGTAGAGTGTCATTTTATGCTATTTCAAGGTTGCTGATCACAGCTATGATAATTAATTTTACTATTTGATTCTTTACCGGTGGTCCTCTAACAGCCACTCCTGGAAGCTTAACTGTGAAAAACTTCAAACATAAGCAAGTGGCCTTTCGTTTTCAGCTACTTCAAGATCACTGATTGTGGATATGAGGTTATTTTTGATCCTTCATGACCCCTCCCATGGGCCTCCATCAGACGGTGACAAATGACAAATTTCCATTATAATTGAGAATACAGTGGAACCTCGGGTCACAAACGTCTCTGAACACGTACAAATCGGGTTACGACCAAAAAGTCTGCCAAACTTTGGCATCTGTTCACAACCACACACTCGGGTGACAAACAAGCCAGTTTCCCTTCCGGTTCGTACACGCCGGTGATTTCCACACGTGTTCAGTCACTCCCTGTACAGTACGTTGTTCTCGGTCAGACGTGCATCGTGCAGAGGGACTTCACCTCAAAACTGTAACCTCCTCTCCACTCAGCTTCATGCTCACTTCCTTCATGCCAGAACTCGACTCATGCAGGGTTAGTTTTCTTGGTTGTTTATGGTTAGTTTTTGTATAAATTACGGATTTTTCAAATTTTCATTTTTTTCCCTGTGCTTAAAACTCATTAAAAAAAAAAAAAGTGTTTACAGCGAGCGGTACGTAAGGCGGTAGCGTGAACTCCTGCAGTGCTAGTTTTCTCTGTTTAAGGTTTTCTCAGTGTTAGTCAATGGTTTAACATTTAGTTTACTATTACACTGTGCATTCTATGGTATAATTAACTACTTTTGTGCTTAAAAATCTTTAAAAAAAATACATTTACATACAGTTCATACGGTCTGGAACATACAGTCCTATGGGGGAAATGACTTCGGGTCACAACCAAATCGGGTGATGAGTTCTGGGTACTCACCAACAATGACACAACGACTTGTCCGACAACGATGACATAAATGTTACTAAAGGAACCTCTTCAGGCGACTGTGTAGCACCGCGGTGTAGCTGTTCCCTTCCTTCTACATATCCAACACTTTTACCTTTTTGGCAATCATTAGCATCATCCGTTGGCGCTTGGACACGGCCCCTGAAGCAGTAGCAGATCGTTTTAGAGACATAATGAAGGGCTTAGCTATGTACAAAGATAAACTCAAAAGTGAACTCTTTACTCAGCCAAACACGCTGATGCTGAATGAGCGAGACGAGATGCTGGTTAACGCAAAGCAGAATCGAATTCTGTACTCCGTCACTGAGCCAACCAGCACCCAGGAACTTAACCGGGTGCTCTGATTGGGTAGCTTCTCATCCATCCGCCAATAGCGTCCCTTGTATAAAATCAACTGGGCAAACCAACTGAGGAAGCATGTGCCAGAAATAAAAAGACCCATTGTCCGCAGAAATCCGCAAAGCAGCGAAAAATGTGTGATATATATATTTAGATATGCTTATATAACAAACAGTGGTATGAAAAACTATTTGCCCCCTTCCTGATTTCTTATTCTTTTGCATGTTTGTCACACAAAATGTTTCTGATCATCAAACACATTTAACCATTAGTCAAATATAACACAAGTAAACACAAAATGCAGTTTTTAAATGATGGTTTTATTATTTAGGAGAAAAAATCCAAACCTACATGGCCCTGTGTGAAAAAGTAATTGCCCCCTGAACCTAATAACTGGTTGGGCCACCCTTAGCAGCAATAACTGCAATCAAGCGTTTGCGATAACTTGCAATGAGTCTTTTACAGCGCTCTGGAGGAATTTTGGCCCACTCATCTTTGCAGAATTGTTGTAATTCAGCTTTATTTGAGGGTTTTCTAGCATGAAGCGCCTTTTTAAGGTCATGCAGGTCATAGCATCTCAATTGGATTCAGGTCAGGACTTTGACTAGGCCACTCCAAAGTCTTCATTTTGTATTTCTTCAGCCATTCAGAGGTGGATTTGCTGGTGTGTTTTGGGTCATTGTCCTGTTGCAGCACCCAAGATCGCTTCAGCTTGAGTTGACGAACAGATGGCCGGACATTCTCCTTCAGGATTTTTGGTAGACAGTAGAATTCATGGTTCCATCTATCACAGCAAGCCTTCCAGGTCCTGAAGCAGCAAAACAACCCCAGACCATCACACTACCACCACCATATTTTACTGTTGGTATGATGTTCTTTTTCTGAAATGCTGTGTTCCTTTTACGCCAGATGTAACGGGACATTTGCCTTCCAAAAAGTTCAACTTTTGTCTCATCAGTCCACAAGGTATTTTCCCAAAAGTCTTGGCAATCATTGAGATGTTTCTTAGCAAAATTGAGACGAGCCCTAATGTTCTTTTTGCTTAACAGTGGTTTGCGTCTTGGAAATCTGCCATGCAGGCCGTTTTTGCCCAGTCTCTTTCTTATGGTGGAGTCGTGAACACTGACCTTAATTGAGGCAAGTGAGGCCTGCAGTTCTTTAGACGTTGTCCTGGGGTCTTTTGTGACCTCTCGGATGAGTCGCCTCTGCGCTCTTGGGGTAATTTTGGTCGGCCGGCCACTCCTGGGAAGGTTCACCACTGTTCCATGTTTTTGCCATTTGTAGATAATGGCTCTCACTGTGGTTCAATGGAGTCCCAAAGCTTTAGAAATGGCTTTATAACCTTTACCAGACTGATAGATCTCAATGACTTCTGTTCTCATTTGTTCCTGAATTTCTTTGGATCTTGGCATGATGTCTAGCTTTTGAGGTGCTTTTGGTCTACTTCTCTGTGTCAGGCAGCTCCTATTGAAGTGATTTCTTGATTGAAACAGGTGTGGCAGTAACCAGGAAATTGAACTCAGGTGTGATACACCACAGGTAGGTGATTTTTGAACAAGGGGGCAATTACTTTTTCACACAGGGCCATGTAGGTTTGGATTTTTTCTCCCTAAATAATAAAAACCATCATTTAAAAACTGCATTTTGTGTTTACTTGTGTTATATTTGACTAATGGTTAAATGTGTTTGATGATCAGAAACATTTTGTGTGACAAACATGCAAAAGAATAAGAAATCAGGAAGGGGGCAAATAGTTTTTCACACCACTGTATATAAAATCTGTGATGGAGTGAAGCCACAAAAGTCGAAGCGCGATATAGCGAGGGGTTACTGTATTCAGACTTATAACATTTAAACTGAAGCACACATTTTAATATTTTAAATATGTGATGCAATTCTTCCTTATTATTATGTCTCTACCTCTCTTGAAGTAAATCCTGATGTTTCTAATGAAAGTCCCCAAATTAGGGGGGCTTACGCTAATTCAGACTTTTTTACACAAATCAAAAGAATACGTCAAAGTGAAAGGAATTACAAACATGAAACACAAACTCATCGCTCTCACAAGGATGGTATTTGGCAGCCATGACAGTCTGGCGTCTCCGTGCTCAGGTCTCTCTCTATCGCCACCTCCCGACCCCATATGACAAACTGCCCGACTCGTCTTGATGTCAAGTCATGCAGGGATTCTTCTCTCTTCTTCTTTGAACTGCTCGAGCTCTGTCAGGTGGCATGGTGCTTGTGAGCTGATGGCATGTGCCAATTACAGTGCATTGCCATACCCTCCACATGGCGAACCACCCGAATTGAGAACCAAGTGCAGCTGTACAACGGGCGACACCCCAGCAGCACAATGAAGAGTGGGAGTCTTTTTTTTTTACAGTGGCTGGAGTGCCAATCCTGCCACCAACCCCCAAGTTATCCCTGCAGGTTGGCAGGTTGGAGGGCTGGATGCAGATTAACGTCCCAGTCGGGACGGAGCAATGGCGGGTTAAGGGCCCTGGCTCTGGGGCCCAGTGGAGTAGAGTCACTTCCGGCCTTTATGGGATTCGAACCGGCAACCTCCCAATTGCTGGCACAGATCCCCAGCCTTGTGGGTGAACAGCCACATGTTCTCAGTCTGGACTCGGCCACTTGAGGACCTTCACACTGCTGTTTGACTTTCAGCTTCGCCTCGCTGCCTTGCTGCTCCTCTCTCAAGGTGCAGGTCACTTGCCGGCTGCATTCAGGTTACCCTCACAAGCCTTCCAGGGGTCTGCCGCACAGAAGCACCCCTCACAGCCCGAGACTTCATGGCGGCTGTGCCGTGTTCAAACACAGTGCTCAGTCTGACGGCCGTAAACCTCTCATCATTCCACCCGCCTTCAGGGTCCACCATGCGCCTTCTGCCGAGACGTCCCATGGCTTTCATTTCTCTCTGCCACATGACTCGCCAGGCACCCTGGCACAGTTTTAAGACTGCACCATCATCTCTCCAGTCTGAGCCACTGTAGCTTGTCACTCCTTCAGACTTCTCAGGGGTCTCATGGTGGTCTCCCCTTCTAGCAGATTTCCAACGGTTTCTTAATGAATGATTTCAATGGAAGCTCAGCGACCCGAGTGACTTCTTGTCTTCTGCCCCTGACTTTCTGTGGAGTTGCTCGCCGTGTTCTTCTGTCTTCACTGTGCAGGTCTGCCCACCATACTGAGTCACCACATGGCAGACCTTCTTCCAGGTACAATCAGCTGATCGCTACTATAAAGTAACGTGGGGGCTTCAAAAATCAGTGATTTATGTTAAACGGGGGCACGAATGCTGTCAGTGATTTTGTGTTGTATGTATGTCACTAATAAGAGACCCCCTTGCAGAGATCTGTTCTCAAGTTGACATGAGGGGTCTTTTTCTGTTGCTTGCTGTCAAAAAGCCAAATCACATCCACTGGGATTCAATGGTGTGAAACAAGAAGGTGTGAAAACATCCCTGGGGGGAATGAAGACATTTTATGGGCACACCAACTCCTGTCCGCTGAAGACCAACGATAAACTGACTTGTTAACGATATTCCAAAATGGCACCATAAGGAACTTTACAACAAATGACTAAAACAAGTACAAGTACAAGGCAGCAACACATCCTGGACAAGGTGCCCATCCACTGCCAGGCACAGCCACCCTCATGTAGCACCAACCTGCCCATGACACAGACACGGGGAGAAGGTGCAGAAACACGCTGAAAGATGGCGGCTGGTGGGGGACTCGGACCCGGAATGTGCTGTGAGATTCGACTCTGGGATGATGAACCAAGAAGCTGGGCACAGCTCCATCGGGCATCAAAATAAGAAGTCTGCTAATAAGTGAGCAATGTGCAGACCACCCGCAGTCTGGCGGTCCGAAAAGGGCAGTCAATACTGCAGGCTTAAAACATGCGAAAGGAATGAGGAACCTGCTGATAAAAGTGGGCCAATTTTATAAAAAAAAAAATCACAATAAATGGCAGCAACAAATACAACAAACACAAAAGAAATAAAATAGACATAAAATTAAAAAAATACGATGACATGACAGTTCTAGGAATGGCTTACCACATCGACCGACACAATCAACACAAAAACATCCGAGCTGAACGAGAACAACAAGAGAGAGTCAGTCAGTCAGTCAGTCAGCACTCTTGCATCATAAAAGTGGCAGAAATGAGACAGCAGAAAACAAAAAGAAAAAAAGAGAAATAAAATCAACAGGAAGCTTAAAATGTGTGTAGCGCCTATCACATCAATCTATCAACTATATAGCGCCTTTCACATCAATCTATCAACTATATAGTGCCTTTCACTCTATCTATTATATAGCGCCTTTCACCTACTTATCTATCTAGCTGTAATATAATGCCTTTCATCCATCCATCCATCTATCTATCATATAGCGCCTTTCACCTATCTATCTCTCTGCTATATAGTGCCTTTTCATAACTATATATTTGTTACACACAAGGTTTTCATGTCTATTCATTTTATACTGACTTTTATCTATGATATCACGCCCTAATTTATAATCTAGTGCCTTTCCTAAATCTCCCTCTATTATATATCATAATACTTCTCACATACTGCACTTCCTATCAATCAATCAGCCAATCTCATGCAGTGCCTTTCATACCTACAGTACCTTTACGCCAACATGAGGGGGCAATGCCAGCTATTAGAGCCAATGGCATGGCTGTTCATTTTGTGTTGAATAAATTATTGCAAAGTCCTATTTTCTTTGTTGTCTTTTTTTTTTTTTTTTAATTATGTCACCTTTATCTGAAGATGCTGTTTAAAAAAGACTAAACCTTCACACGTCCAAACACTTCATGGGGGTCGACTTACTTTTCCGTACCGTCAGAGCAAACAGAGTCTGAGCAGGTCTTAATGACGGCACACGGGCCGCTCAATCAGAATGTCGAGAGCTCAAAGCGGAGCCCCAGAACAACAAAATGACAGCTTTGCTGGCCTGAGCGTGCGGAGGACGTGGACGATGCGGGGGGGCTCTTTATCGGACAAACCTTTCCAGATGAACTGACGGGAATAGAAGCTGGCCTCGCGCATTATGGAGAACAGCTGCGGGTTTCACCGATAACAAATTGCAACTCTTGTATAAAAGTTTCTTCCCGGTGATTTCATGAACTAGAAAACATTACACCACGTCCAGTATTGGTGGAGAGCGGACAAAGCAGGACCCCCCATTACACACACAACATAAACCAACTGAACATCATAACGCGGCAGGACGCTCTGTTGCTGACTTGTGTGACCAGACCACCCACCCACTGGTCACGTTACAAATAAATTACTGACAAACTCAGCTAAGAATGGCGGCATCTCATCATGAAGGAAGGTTTTCAAATGCATTTCATCACTAGCGGTCAATTTCAAGCGTCTTGCCATGCATCCTCAGGACAAGGACATTCTTACTTGTGTTCTTTCTTAGGACAGTTAACGACAATTCAATAGCAGCACAAGGCGCGCATGCACTACAATGAGGACTGTGTGGTATACGACACTGGAAAAGTACAGAGAAGTCCTAATGGTAATAAAAGTTAAATATGGCACGGCACCAGCATACTGGGAGAGAACATCAGATGTCCTCTCCATCCGCCCCACCTCAGGAGCTCCCTACTGCAGACACGTTCCACAGACGCAATCCGACCACTACGGAGACCCCTCCACCCCCTTGATTGCTGTGACCAATCGGGATTTCACAGCAATCAAGAGGGAAGCAGCGCAAAGTGTGGCACAGTGGCACGGCACACCATGGAGGCTGCAGTAAGACGGGGGGTTTTGGAGTTACCCGTTATGGTATCAGTGCTGCGGTCTGAAAGCCGATATCAAAAAAGAAGTCAAAATTTCAGTGACGATCCAACATTAATTAACAATATTAATAATAATAACAACAATTCTTTACATTCATATTGCACTTCACGCATTACTCAAAGCACTTCAGTGAGTGCGGAGCCACTTCAACCACCACTCACGTGCAGTACCCACCTGGATAATGCAATGCCAGCCATTTTTGCGCCCGTACACTCACCACACATTAGCCATTAGGTGGTGAAGTGGTGAGAGGTAATGAGCCAGTTAGAGACAGGGGATGATTAGGGGTCCAGAATGACAAGGCCGTGGTGGGCAGTTGAGCCAGGATATCGGGACACACCCTCCTCTTTACACAGGATGCCCAGGAAGCTTTAAAGACCTCAGAGAGTCGGGACTCTGGTTTTACATCTCATCCGAAGGACGACATTATTATTATTTTTTTTTTTCAGCATTGTGTCCCTTATTGGGGTCCACATTCAGCCCACGGGGTAAGTGCCCCCTTGCTGGCCTCACCAACTCCTCTTCCAGCAGCAAACCCCAAGCATTTTCAAGATGGTCTCCCATCCAAGTACTGGCTGGGCCTGAATGTGCTGAGCTTCAGGGAGATGACGTCTTCTGAAGTGCAGGTGGCATGGCAACATAGGAAGAGGTTATTCATCTTCATCTCCATCTTCGTCATGAACCTTATTAGACAAGCAGGGACGAGAACAGGCCACTCAGTCCAACTGTCAACTGACTTTCAAAGGTCTTGGACGTCCTGCTCTCCACCGCACTACTTACTTTGTAACGTCTACCAGTACATAATCAGTCCTTTATGTTTCCAAACAAGTTCCACGTGTTCCCGTTCTAACGCCATTTTAAACACTTCAGTCGTGGTCCTCTCTTAATCTCCGCTTTGCTCAAACTGAAAAGGCTCAGCTCCTCGAGGGTCTCCTCCTAGCTCAGACCGCGCAAGTCATCTCTCTGTGGAGTGGCACAGTAAAGGGTCTGAAAACATTTTTGATTGTCAAGAAATCTGCAAAACCTTGTGAAAACATGTTGTCACTTTGTCATTATGGGTCACATAATGGGCACATTTATTCATTGACCCTCCTAGGTGTTTATAACCCTGCGTGTGACTCGGGCTGGGAATTCTGTGCAATTACGGTTAACCACACGTCTGGCAAGGGGTGACGTGTGATGACCCAACTTTACATTTTAAGACCAGAGGCCTCTCGGGGACAGCACTTGGCTGCCATCGAGTGGATGAAATAACATCACGCTGTGAAAAAAATCACAAATAGTCCTCTGTGTTTCGGCTCTCTAAGGGAACTCATCAATATTCATGAGTGGGGCGGAGCCTCCAACTAAAAACAGAAAGGCAGTAAAGGCAGTTTTAGAACAAACTGGAGCTGAACCCCTGCTAAAATCTAACAATAGTGACGACGATGTGAATTGGCCATCAAACGTTGACACGGAAAGCGAAACTGATGTGTGATGTGGCATCATACGACTGAACCAGTGTGGTAGTGTAATCCTTACACTGGCTCCCAGTTAAGTTTAGGGCAGATTACAAAATCCTCCTTTTAACATATAAAGCATTAAATGGCTGAGGTCCGGCTTACTTGTCTGAACTTATCATGACTTACAAACCTGAGCGCACATTAAGATCTCAAGATGCCGGTCTGCTTACGAATACAAGGGTTAATAAAATAACAGTGGGAGGTCGAGCTCTTAGTTACAGGACCCCCTAAACTGTGGAGTGGTCTGCCTGCTACTATAAGAGATGCCCCTTCGGTCTCAGGCTCAAGACTCACGACTTCAGTTTAGCACACCCTGACTAGAGCTGCTGATTTACTGTGCAGACTGCGTCTCTGTTGTCAGTCATTAGCACTAAAACATCAGTAACAGGATAGTTAGAATTTGTTACTAACCCTCACCTATTCTGTTTCTCTTCTCGGTACCCAAAGGTGGCACTTGGTGCCACGGCCCACCTGCCTAAGGTAAAGTCGTCCCTGATGAAGGATCGCAGGAATCGTGGGGTACAGGGGTCCTTTCATCTGATTGGCTGGCCCAGCGCTATTTCAGATGTGGAATGTCCAAAAGGGGGAGGCAGCTTGATGAATGAGGCCTCCAGGACTCTGAACAAATCCAAATCATATTATGGGATATCACCTACTGTTAAATTCTGCTGCGTACTTCTAAAATGTTTATTTTTATATTGTATTGAGGATTTGTTCTGTTCTGTGTGTTGTGTTGTATTGTATTGAGACCCCCCCTCCCTTCTTTTTGACACCCACTGCATGCCCAGCCTACCTGGTAAGGGGGGTCTCTCTCTGAACTGCCTTTCCTGAGGTTTCTCCCGAGTCAAGGCTGGGGGGCTGTCAAGAGGCAGGGCCTGTTAAAGCCCATTGCGGCACTTCTTGTGTGATTTTGGGCTCTATTGTATTGTATGTCTGGGGGATTCAGGCACGTGAACCTTCAACGTGGTGCGTCAGGAGCTGCGTGATAAAAAGGGCAAAATAACTGTGGTTGTGTATAAGGACAAGTAGGATGTTCACAATGCGACAACTGTCGATGTCTGTATTTTTGGGAATGTGGAAGTCACCAAGCCCTGCGCTGTGGGATCCCTGAATAACACTAAGGCTGTGTGTCGCTTTTGTGGATCAGGCGCTGACATTCAACCCTCTCATGTGCGAGTGACGGGAAAAAAAATATAAGAAGTGTGTGCAAAGACTCACGCATGTACTGTCCCGATTGTGACATCTGCCTGTGCGCACTGCTGACATTGATGTCTCAAAATGTATCATGCCAAGGACGCGTCCTACATCGAGAGGTCACTCGACAGGCCTTTCCAGCTCTATTTACGTCGACTGTTTGGTATCTACACGCTTCTGTTATACGTTATGTTTGAAAAAATGTCAGCGTTTTTTGGCTCTTTTTCCCTGAGGTTAACATTCGAACGATCTGGACGAGAACAGGCCATTCAGCCCCACAGAGCTTGCCAGTCCTATCTGCTCAATTCTTGATGCTTAGGGGGTGACAGTGAAATCTACACCATAATAAAGTGGGCATCATTTCACAACTGTTGAGGCCCTGAGGTTGTTGGTCCTACCAGTGACGGTTTGATCCCCTCGGCCTGATCTTTGTCTCTCCACAATTTGGTCTGCAGATCCTTGGACTCCATGACTTGGCATGAGATGGGAACTGTGGGACTTTCTGTATGCAGGTCCATGGGTGCCTTTCCAGTCCAGTCAGTTCAATTAGGCACAAGTCAAGTTCTGGACACATCTAAGGAGACATTTGGAGGGGCACAGCAAAGGTTCTGGATACTTCTAGGAATGAGAGATTCCAGTTTTTCATTTTTAATAAATTTGCTAAGCCTTCTGAAAACATCTTTTTGTGATTCTGGGTTGCTGAGTGAAGACTGATCGCAAATCGACCCAATTAAATAATTAAGCCTACAACACAATAAAGTGAAGGGGTCTCCGTCCTCCACTCTCCTATCCCGATATGCTCGTCACTCAGCTACTTCATGAGCCTCGTCTCCCCATTACTCTCATTGCATTCCTTCATTTACTGTCACTTCATGTGTTTATGCGACCTCACTGCACTCCTCCTGGCAGCGCTACGCCTAAAGCTTCTGTGGGTGGAAGGATCTTAAGTTGTGCTTCTCTACTGCCGCCTTATCAAACGTCCATTATCTGTGAATCACAAGCTCTATTACTTCCCTCTCATTGCGGCTGCAACAAGAGGGTGGAGGGCCAACAGTCAGAGAAAGGCCAACTGCATCAGATAAGCTGCGACTGTCATGTGGGGTTCTGCGTATGGTGTATTTGCAGAGCCCCCCCCCCAAAAGCTGAGGAATCCGCCTTTGAACGCGACGCGTCAGGCCTTACGGATGAAGACCGGCAGCTTTTCGTGTCGACGTTCCCTTGGCAGTCTTGGCTATCGACATGACACCTGCTTGACCCCATTTCAACTGTACGGTCGAGAACTTCCATTTACTACTCCGCTTGTCTTTATTCATCTTTGATTCTTGTACTTTTAGCAATGTATCTTCTCTATTTTGATGTGTTCTTTTGAGTGCTTTATAAAGCGTTCTGTTGTAACCTGAGACAGAGACAGGCAGGACGTGATGACATGAAGGGCCAACCAAACTAGGAAGTGAATGTAACGATCACTTATAATGAACTAAAAAACTTTTATAACTGAACAAATCCGTATTTTTAATTTAACCAGTTCATCTGCTTATTATGACAAATGCGCTTTGAGATTTTTAAGATAAGGAAGGCAGACGTTTCGAGGTGAGGTAAAGGGTGTGCACGACTGAAGACTGAAAGAGTTGTGGGAATCGGCAACAAACTAGCAAGACATGCAGTTGAAGCAAAAACCTTCACAACCTTTAACTTCCTTGGCGTTAAGCCCAAGCATCTCTCTGGCCCGAGCACCCCTGGGGTCAACCTTTGTTGTTCACATATACAATGTAAAGGCCGAATAAGAGTCATGACGGTAGCGTGGAGAAAATGACATCATGCTGAGAGAAAAAAAAAAAAAAAGAAAAATGAATGAATATTTCTAAACGTTTCTCCACTCTACGGCAACTCATCAATATTCATGAGCAGGGCGGAGCTTTCAAACAACACACACAATAACCTGTATAAGAAATGCTGTAAGGGCAGTTTTAGATCAAACTGATATCAAACCTTTAGTTGATTCAGGCAACAGTGCAGACAACGTGACTTGGTCATCAGGCCTGGGCAGGGAGAGTGAAATGGAAGCATACGGCCGTGTGTGACCGGACCGCCATGATAAGGCTGGTGAAGTCCGTTACGTTACCGTTCACCGTGATGCAAAAAGATGCGAGTCAAAATGGAAAAATAATTGCGATCAAGTGGAAGGACAAGAAAGACGTTAGCCCCCTAAGCTCTGTCCACAATGCGGCAACTGGCCATGTTCATGTCAGGGGAAATGTGGACGTCACTAAGCCTTGAGCTGCGGTCGCCTACAATAACACAAGGGGTGCGTCCATCGTGTGGATCAGGCACTGACATTCTACCATCTAGTGCACATAAAACGAAAAAATATTATAAATGTGCAAGTGTGTCCTGATTATGACATCGCACTGAGCGGTGGTGACTGTTTCTAAACATGTCACACAACGGACGTGGTCACCAGACAGTCCTTTCCTCTACTGTATTTATGGTGACGTCTTAGGATTTACAAGCTTCTGTTTCACGTAACGGCATTTTGTCTTGCTCTCTAGGGGTAAACATGACACTAAGTCGGCCTGATTGAGTCCAACCACAGCCTTCTCAGAGCAGCTGCTAAACGAAATGCCACACGTAGGCTTTATGTTTAGCTATGATAAGCGATCTACGGAAATGAATTCAAATACAATGTGATTTTGGATTGCTTTTTAAACTAACACGAAAATTGCATGGCATAGTGAAAAACAATCAATCGCTCAGATGATATGTTTTTAATTACGACACGATAAAGATGTGGAAAAATTAACTGCACTACACGCCTATGCACTGCAATGCAGAGGAGTTAATATGGCAGACTGCATTTAACTTGAGGATGAATAATCTTCTGTACGCGGTCCATAAACACGACATGCCCAGTGATTACCAGTCGTGTAAAATAACACGGACCAGCCAGCAAGTCTGACATACCCGGTGACTACAAGTCACGTATGGTGACATCGGCTTTAGCTCAGGTTAGGGAAGTTGTCTTGCAGTAAAGAATGTACGAGTAACACGGCCTTATTCAGATACAAGAAATGAAAGCACGAGAAGACACCTGGCAGCCACGGTTATAATCAGGAGTCACGTCCACAGAAGAATATTCAACGTCAATAGCACTAAATAACAAGTCAGGAATGCTACAATGACTGGAATTCAAAATGTGTGCACATCTGCGGATAAAAGAGTTGTGAAATCTGTCATTCCTGACCCCTGGGAATCGTAACCCGCAGCCCGATGGCAATAAACGAAACTCAGGAAATTGAGGAAGTTCCATTGTTCTAGTGTACCATTTGGTTTACTTGGGAATATTTCCCATATTGCAAATTAAGTTTTCTTTTTTTTTTGGAGTTCTCGTAGTAGTCACATGTGCAGAGGACGGTGAAACTCTTACATACGTGTCCTAAAACAACATACAACATGGAGAGGCTCTCGGGTGCCGTAATAACAAAAATTGGATTGGAAAGCAGAGTGGAGGCTGTTATAGGGGTGCCAATGCCATGCTGATGCCCATGGCTTTGGAATGGGGTGTTGAATAAGGGCTCCACAATCATCTGGCCATACAGTGTGGCCTGTTTTCACGATCCCCATGAGGCTTCCATCAAATGGGCGATGATAAGATTCTACACTCAGTCCAAATTTGGGTCGTCGGAGGACAGAGGCTATCCCAGCATCCCCGGGCCCGGAACTTACAGTCATAAACGGCATCAGACAGACCCCATAGTGTAGCAGGGGCTCTAGTCAGGGTGGAACAGGCAGGCAGAGGGCATGGACAGGGTCCTGCAATACAATTTGATACGCCAAGGTTTCACATTTCACAGTTACAGCTTAGGTTTCCTATGTGCGATTTGTTTCAATGGCTCAGTGCTATGCCAATGATACACACCTGTACCTGTCGGCCACCCCAGAGGGTCACACAATCTGCACCTGGGTGAAGGAGCGCCACCTCCAGCTCAGTCTGGCAAACACGGTCCTCCTTGTGATCCCGGCTGGCCCGCCTGTTCCCCACAAGTCAGTGCATGACCCCTGGGTGGTGATCGATGACCAGATGTCCTTGACTGACCGTGTTGCTGATGTTGTCTTACAGATGCCGTCAGCACCGGGGGGACTCCCCAGGTCAGTCCTGGAGTTGCCAGTATGGCTGCGGGCGTTCACTCCAAGCAATTTATAAAGTTTAGAGTCGCCCTCTTGTCTCATCGTTTAGCCGGCCTTTTCACTTGCTATAGTGTGACATTTGCATTTTGAAGAAACTCTGCGTCTTGTGATTTCTTTGTCAAAGTTTTAAACACTGAAATTTCTTTCCTTCACCATTTTTATTTCACTTTGCTCCATAAATTGCATCCAAATCCTGACAATTAGGAATGAGCAGCACAGACACGGGTGCACACATGACACCAAATGTTAAAGCAGAGCCGCCATCAGTGTGCTGAGCTGCCACATAATCCAACACTGGGCCCCCTCAGAGTAATCTGATTGGTCAGTGAGACACAGGAGGAGGAGTAAAGGGTCACAGAAACTCGAAAACAGCGACAGAGTCTGACAAGAAGACTTATGGGAAAGTGAAGAGACGTTCACTCACACACACAGACACGTGAATACAGAGGAGCGGTGCTGAAGGGACGTGCACTGGCTTTCAGCAGGCCAGTTAATAAAAAAAGACGTAACTCGGTGGTCCTCGGGTTCAGCCCTGCGGACCACCTTAACTGCAGGTGCTCATCCCAACCCCCTCCTGCTGCCTTTATTAAACAGATTCCACTAAACATTTGCTGGGAATGCAGCAGGCGTCTGCGTGTCGGACATTCATCGTTGTTGATCTTTTTCTTGCCTTTTAGGATTTTGCTCTTTTTTATGTTTGGGTCATGTAAGCTTTTTCTTATGAATTCAACTTCAATTTATTGTCCCATGAGAGCAGTTTGGTTGGTCGGTAGGTTTTACAGAAGAGACCACAACATAACATTAAAAACACAACATCAAACCATTAAACTGAGTACAAATAAATAAAATGTTACAGAGAGAACAGAAAAAACAGACACACGCAATAACCCGAGCGATATTTAGACATGGCGGACAGCTGATGAGGACGCGGCTCTTCACCTCAGGATCTGAGGTTAAAACTGAACGGATTTAGAGGAGACACAGCAGATGAACGCGTTGCTTTTTATCCTTGGGACTTGGTTTGTAACACATGATGAAGCCAAGTGACGATGACATCCTCAGTCCCCCAATAGACTGACAGGCAAACTGAAACAGATCTAACAAAGTCTGATCTTTCTCTTTTTTCAAATGATTTCATAACCAAAGAGCCTCTGCACTCAGTCACAATTCAGGGAGTGGATGTCAAGGTGGTCCACACAAATGACAAGTTCAGCTAGTCTCGAAACACAGAGGAGCTACAGAAGAAATGGCAGAGCAGGCTCTTCTTCCTGAGGAGATGGCACTCCTTTAGTGTGGATGGCGACATCCTTCATATCTTCTACACCTCTGCGATGGCCACTGTGGTGTGCTGGGCTGGTGATGTCCCTTCAAGGGGACCACCAAATCAACAAGCTAATTAAAGGGGCAGGCTCAGTTATGGGACAAACTCTGGGACCCATGGAGGTAGTGGTGGAGCAGGGAATGAAACACTGAGTGCCATTATGAACAACGCTGCACATCCTCTCTCTGTGACACACAACACCACCGAGGACTTTCAGACAACGAATCATTCAGCAGACGTGGGTCAAGAAACACGACCGTAGTGGAGGGCTTTGCCCTTCATACCAACACCAATATGCCTGCACAATAAGCTAAATATTCCCCTGGGGACAAACCAATCAATCATTTGTTTATTCTATCTATCAATTATATGGTGCATTTCATTTCTATCTATCTATCATATAGTGCATTTTACTCTCTCTTTCTATCAAACATTCTTTCTATCATACATACTATCTTTCATTTCTTTCTTTTATATATTCCCTTTAACTCCATCCATCATATAGTGCCTTTCTCTCTTTATCATCTTATATGTCTACCTATTATCTGCCTTTCACTCCATCTATCTATCTACAGTCATATGAAAAAGTTTGGGAACCCCTCTCAGCCTGCATAATAATTGACTCTCCTTTCAACAATAAAGATAACAGTGGTATGACTTTCATTTCCTAGGAACATCTGAGTACTGCGGTGTTTTCCGAAGAAAGATTTTTAGTGACACAATATTTGGTTGTATGAAATTAAATCAAATGTGAAAAACTGGCTGTGTACTTGTGCTGATTTGAATGCCTGTCACTGCTCAATGCTGACTACTTGGTATGATGAACTCGTTAAGCCTTGAACTTCATAGACAGGAGTGTCCAACCATGAGTGGTCAAAGGTATTTAAGGTGGTCAGTCGCAAGTTGTGCTTCCTTCCCTTTGACTCTCCTCTGAAGAGTGACAGACAGCATGGGATCCTCAAAGCAACTCTCAGAAGATCTGAAAACAAAGATTGTTGAGTCTCCTGGTTTAGGGGAAGGCTACAAAAAGCCATCTCAGAGGTTTAAACTGTCAGTTTCAACTGTGAGGAATGGAATCAGGAAATGGAAGGCCACAGGCACAGTTGCTGTTAAACCAACCCAGCAGGTCTGGCAGGCCAAGAAAATTTCAGGAGCGGCATATGCAGAGGCAGGATTGTGAGAATGGAGACAGACAACCACAGATCACCACCAAAGACCTCAAGAACATCTCGCTGCAGATGGTGTATCTGGACATCGTTCTACAATTCAGAACATCTGTATGGCAGGGTGATGAGAAAGAAGCCCTTTCTGCACTCACGTCACAAACAGAGTCGCTTGTTGTATCAAATGCTCATTTAGACGAGACAGAGTCATTAAGAACAAAGTGCTTTGGACTGATGAGACACAAATGGAGTTATTTGGTCAGAACAAAAAGCGCTTTGCATGGCGGAAGAAGAACACCGCATTCCAAGAAAAACACCTGCTACCTCCTGTCAGATTTGGTGGAGGTCCCATCATGCTGTGGGACTGTGTGGCCAGTTCAGGGACTGGGGCCCTTGTTAAAGTCGAGGGTCGGATGAATTCAACCCAATATCAACAAATTCTTCAGGATAATGTTCAAGCATCAGTCACAAAGTTGAAGTTACTTAAGCACGGGTTGGATATTCAAACAAGACAATAACACAAAACACAGTTGGAAATCTACAAAGGCATTCATGCAGAGGGAGAAGTCCAATGTTCTGGAATGGCCGTCACAGTCCCTGACTTGAATATCATCGGAAATCTATGGGATGATTTGAAGCAGGCTGTCCATCAAATTGAACTGAACTGGAGAGATTTTGTATGAAGAATGGACAGAAATGCCAACATCCAGAATCCAGACGCTCATCACAGGCTACAGGAGGCATCTAAAGGCTGTTAGATTTGCAAAAGGAGAAGTATTGATGTCATATCTCTGTTGGGGTGCCCACATTTATGCACCTGTCTAATTTTGTGATGATGCATATTACATATTTTCTGTTAATCCAATAAACTTAATGTCACAGCTGAAATCTTACTATTTCCATAAGGCATGTCAGATATTAAAAGGAAGTTACTACTTTGAAAGCTCAGCCAATACGAAACAAAAATCCAAAGAGTTAAGAGGGGTTCCCAAACTTTTTCATATGACTGTATGTATCATATAGTGCTTTTCTCTCTATATCTCTATCACCTTACATGTCTACCTATTATGTAGTGCCTTTCACTCTATCTATCTACTATATATATATATATATATATCTCTCTCTCTCTGTCTCTATCGATCTATTATAAAGTGCCTTTCGCTCTCTCTCTCTATCTATCTATCAAGTGACTTCCATCCATCCATCCATCCAGGGATGTCAGAGCCAGTGGCCTGAAGTCATTTAAGCTTCCAGGGGTTGTGTTTGTATCTCCCACTGGAAATTCTGTCGCCTGCTCCCACAGCTTTGGGACCTTCTGCTGCTCTGCATGAGATTTCCAGAGCTGACCACTAAGATGGTGTGGGCCAGGACTTTTATTTGTTTTTTAAATCTCTACGCTCCTCACTAATCTTCAGTATATGGATACAACAGGAAAGGGGTGAATTCACGCGAATATCAAGGTAAACGAAAGTCAACATTTACAGATAATGGCAAAACAAATGCCCATATTTTTAAATGTAAAGTAAGCGAAGAAAAAGACTAATTAAACAGTTAGATCATTAAGTGGTGAGACTCAGCCAGATTGGAATGAAAAGCCAAAGCCACAGTGGCACCCCAGGACTGAACCCTGGAAGCCCTCCCTCCTCTGCACAACGTATGCAGCACAAGTGGTGGTCCCTGCTCTGGTCTTGTCACGTCACGTCTGGACTCCCTGCTGTCACGAGTACCGGCAGGTGTCAAATATGCGGCGGCACGTCTAGTATTCAACCAGCCAAGGTGGGCACATGTCACTCGCTCTCTTCAGACCCCTACACAGCCTCCCTGTAGCTGAGCGTAGCTACCGTGTCAGCACCTGTAGATATGGAGACCCTTGGGAGGTCCTCTGTGTCTCCTCGACCACTCAGGTCTGCTGATGCCACCCCTGCATGGCAGCAAATCTCAATCGAGTCTCTTTTCATGTGGAGCTCCTGACTGATGGAGCGAGCTGCCCACCTCCATTTGGAATTCGGACCCCCTCAGTGAGTTTAAGAACTCTTGTTTCGTTCACTTCTGTATAATTGATGACGGCTTTGGTAGGTTCTTGCAACAAGCAGACATTTTGTTCTGTGCCTTTCACTTGTGGTGATCGATTCTGTCACCTTGTCCCCAAACAGTCCCCCCCGGACTGGTATTTACTTGATGATGGTGATCTCGCTTGTAAGCTGCGCTGGATAAAAGCATCTGCTAAGAGGTAAAATATTACTTGCTGGCATGATGCACTGTACATGCTTTTGAAAAATAAGATTTATAGAATTTTGTAAGCCGCCTCCATTTGCATCAAATATGCTTTACAACACTTCTCCTCCTACCTGGGGGCTGATTGCCAACTCCACACACCTGGAAACATGTCACTTATGGAAATTGTACTGCATTGTACTGGGTGAGGGGCTCTAATCAGGACGAGAACGCAGGCAGAAAACAGAAGGCGTGGGGCAAGAAGAGGGTCAATCAATACCTCGGACTGGCGTACATTGGTAATGGTGACTGGTACAATGCCAGTTATTAGGTGTGCTGCAGCCACAGGGGCAGGACATTAGAAAAGGAGGTGAATCTCAGGACCCAGCTGATCTGAGGACTAGAGGGAGCATGGCAGGGGGGGCGTGCTGTCCACAGGAAGGCAGAGGGGAGCAGGGGCACCAGGGCCCACTAGGTGGCGCTCCGGCCTGGTTACTCTGAAGCACAGGGAAGCCCAGCGGTCACCTCTGAGGTGATTCTTCAGCATGACAGGTAGTGACCTAGGGATGGCGTTTAAAGAGTCTGGAGGAGTGTGAATGGACCACTGTGCAAATGGATTGGTTAGGGGGGGCCACACACGTTTCTGCGGAAAGGACATTTAGACATCAAACAGGATAAAAGCATAATGGCATCGATAACAAGAATCATTTTTTGAGCTCAAATCCTTATAATCAAATGTAGTTTCCTTTTGTTCAGAGCTCCTCAACACCTTTCTACAAACTGAACACTCCACGTAATGTTGAAATAATACTTCAAGGTACCCACTGCAATTTATTTGAATAGCTTACTAAACAGAATCGTTACGTTTTCACAAATCTCAAATACTTGAATTTGTGAGACCCCTGATGCTGTCTTAACGGTCAGGAAACAGGAGTGTCACAGCACAATGGCCTTGTGATGACAGATTACTGTCTGAGAGACGCGTCCAAAGGTGTGACTTCATCTGGCACACTGCCTAGAACGTGTGCCCACCCAGTGGCGCCAAATACGAGGAGTGGCAGCTAACTGCATCGACGTCTTCACACTGGTAACCACTAGTTTGTGTGGCTCATGTCATCTTCTCAACGTTCAGATTCTCAAATAAGAATGCAGTGCCTTTTGATCACTGTTGTAAATGGAGATGGCATTGGACTGAGGTCCCTGGGTAGGATGGAGGGAGTGCCCGTTTCCAGACGAAGCTATAAAATGGATGGGTTGGGGGAAAATGTCATCGATTGTACAGTCCCCTGATGGACCAGGTGGCAGCACTCTTGGGCTGGTCTACCCATGCATACGCCACCCTATGTTGGGAATTGTAGTCCCGTTGGGCAATCCTGCTGGGTGCCATGGGTGCCACCAGCAGGAACTGTCCCCACTTTGAGAGGCTTCTGCCTGACCCAGAAGAACTCCCACAGTTCAATATTGTAACACGGAAAGTGCTCCGGCATAAAAAGGGGCCATCTCACCTCCACAGGGGAGCTGGGAGGACGTGGATGACGCTTGTTGGAATGTGTGGGAGGAGAATAATTGACGTCACTTCTGTTTAACGTGTGTTAGAAGATTTGTGGAGAAGCCTGAAAAAGGTATTTGTGAACATTAAACTATTGTCATTTGAACCCGCCACTGTGTCGGTGAAGCTGTGCCTGGGGTGCTGTTACACCTCACTAGTGGTCAGACATTAAGATCTTCAAATTAAAACACCAGGGGCTGGTCGAGCGTCTACTGCCGTCACAGGGGCCCATTGCTGTGAAATGATCTTCATTTTTATATAAGAGCTGACCCTTCGGACTTAAGATAAGGACCCTCGGCATACCCTGACTAAAGCTGCTGAGTAGCTGTACATACTGAAGTTAGTAATTTGTACAAAAATATAATTAATATGATATTTATAAACCATTATGAACCCTCCTCTGGTCTGTTTCTCTTCTCGGTACCTGGATGTGACAGTTGGCGTTACTGCTCTACTGCCAGGCTACTCTCCTGCATATGGAAAAAAACATCTCAGATAAAGGAGTGTTGGAATCACCAGATGGAAACCAAGGACCGAAACCCACGTATTCCAACTACATTATGAATGTTACTGTCGACTAAAATGATGTCACACCTGCATGTCAGAGGGTCACCTCCCAAGTTCTTCACAGGTCGGTGCTGCCACCCCAAGCCAAGAGGGGGCAATGCCTCAGCTAACTACCTTGTCTTCGCTTTATTCCGCAGCACAGAAAGACCGCCCAGTGAGGGCAACAAACTCCGCCCCTTCTGGTTCCTGGGTTATAAATTCGAGATCGCCCAGAGGAAGGATGTCACTTAAGGCTTAAGCGACCAAGGAGCGGAGCGCCACATGCTCACCGAAGTGAGCCATGCACCGTGAAGCTCTGAATACCCAGTTGCTGAGGGACCACCTTATTTTGTTTGATATTGTTGTTAAATGTCATCACACATTATTTTATTTGTACATTTTGACAAGTAAACAGGGACAGCTGGCTTGGCACCCCGAAGTGCTGCAGTTGTACCAGCTTGTTATTCCTTGGATGACCACAATTAGAAATACAAACAATTTTGAAAGAACATCCTTAAACCCTATCCATGCAATTCAGGGTCACAGGGCGGTGGAGTTAAATGACGGATAGGAGACCATTCTGGCAGGAATTGCCCGTCCGTCAAAAGACCCACAGGGCAACTTTGTAGTCTTCATTTAACTCAAGACGTGCACTTCTGGGACCTCCGACCTCTGATGTTGAACTCCAAAGCCTTAACCGCTGTGCCACACTGCCTTGCTGGTTTCCTCCAATAACTAAAAGTGAAGAAAGTGAAGGGGGTCTGAACATGATCTGAGCCCACCGTGCAGTATGGTGGTATTTTAGTTAAAGAACTCCATTGTCCACACGACATTAAACTTGAGCCTGAACTGGACCATCGGGTTACTGGATGGTTGGATGGAGCAAACAGACTTTCAGGACTTTCCTCTGATGTGTAGCCAATCAATCAGTTTTAATTGACCCTCAAAGGTCCCACTGCCACAAGTACAAATTTCACAGAAACAAGATAAAAACTTAAGTCAGCCGAGCAAAATAAAAGCTATCAAGGGGCACAGCGGTCTGCCATCCGAACGCGGCACACACAGCAGAACAGCTCACATGGCTGCAATTATTCCATAGAAAGGGGGATTCCAGCACCGCAGCCAACTTTAGGTCACTCCAACCCACAGACAGAAAAAGTTCATCCCGCTTGGTTGGGCAAGCATCTAGTCACAACAAAGAGGCCTGAAATAGACCGTAGGAAATGTGTGGTTACCGGGGGGATTTTTGGTAGAAAATAAACTTCATGACACCATCCCTGATCGGGACGTGCTGACAGACTGTTTTCAATGTGCACAAGTCGGAGCAGATTCTTCACAACCACACATGAGATCATCACTCCAGTGCCAGATTCCAGTTACAGCTGCGGAGTGATGCCCCCTTTCACAAAGTGCCCCAAATGGGAGACTGGTGGCTGCCTGATGACCACAAGACCTTTGATTGTTTTTGAAGCCGATGTCATTCTGCGTCGTTGTGACAATGAAGAAGCCCCTCAGGACCCTTGTAGAAAGAAGGCAAGGCTAGGGTGGCATTCCAGCCGAGAATCAGAGGGGGATGACAAACTCCACGCCTCCATGATGAGCTGACTGCACAAGTTCACATTTACTAAAAGTATCGTGGGCTCCTTTTTAAATTGTGGCCTGTAAAACATCCTAAAGACGAGCCTGCTGTCCTACCCCGACCCTATACATTGAAATAAAAAATAGTAAAAGGGGCCCTGATGTTAATTAATCCCCTCAGAGTATAATATTGTATTAAAATCCCTAATCTTAAAAAATTAAAACTGGAGCCCTGATGTTAAGTCAGCTGATATCAATCACCCTATGGAAGTCCCATATTAATACAGTGGTGTGAAAAACTATTTGCCCCCTTCCTGATTTCTTATTCTTTTGCATGTTTGTCACACAAAATGTTTCTGATCATCAAACACATTTAACCATTAGTCAAATATAACACAAGTAAACACAAAATGCAGTTTTTAAATGATGGTTTTTATTATTTAGGGAGAAAAAATCCAAACCTACATGGCCCTGTGTGAAAAAGTAATTGCCCCCTTGTTCAAAAATCACCTAACTGTGGTGTATCACACCTGAGTTCAATTTCCTGATTACTGCCACACCTGTTTCAATTAAGAAATCACTTCAATAGGAGCTGCCTGACACAGAGAAGTAGACCAAAAGCACCTCAAAAGCTAGACATCATGCCAAGATCCAAAGAAATTCAGGAACAAATGAGAACAGAAGTAATTGAGATCTATCAGTCTGGTAAAGGTTATAAAGCCATTTCTAAAGCTTTGGGACTCCAGCGAACCACAGTGAGAGCCATTATCCACAAATGGCAAAAACATGGAACAGTGGTGAACCTTCCCAGGAGTGGCCGGCCGACCAAAATGACCCCAAGAGCAGACTCATCCGAGAGGTCACAAAGACCCCAGGACAACGTCTAAAGAACTGCAGGCCTCACTTGCCTCAATTAAGGTCAGTGTTCACGACTCCACCATAAGAAAGAGACTGGGCAAAAACGGCCTGCATGGCAGATTTCCAAGACGCAAACCACTGTTAAGCAAAAGAACATTAGGGCTCGTCTCAATTTTGCTAAGAAACATCTCAATGATTGCCAAGACATTTGGGAAAATACCTTGTGGACTGATGAGACAAAAGTTGAACTTTTTGAAGGCAAATGTCCCGTTACATCTGGCGTAAAAGGAACACAGCATTTCAGAAAAGAACATCATACCAACAGTAAAATATGGTGGTGGTAGTGTGATGGTCTGGGGTTGTTTTGCTGCTTCAGGACCTGGAAGGCTTGCTGTGATAGATGGAACCATGAATTCTACTGTCTACCAAAAATCCTGAAGGAGAATGTCCGCCATCTGTTCGTCAACTCAAGCTGAAGCGATCTTGGGTGCTGCAACAGGACAATGACCCAAAACACACCAGCAAATCCACCTCTGAATGGCTGAAGAAAAACAAAATGAAGACTTTGGAGTGGCCTAGTCAAAGTCCTGACCTGAATCCAATTGAGATGCTATGGCATGACCTTAAAAAGGCGTTCATGCTAGAAAACCCTCAAATAAAGCTGAATTACAACAATTCTACAAAGATGAGTGGGCCAAAATTCCTCTAGAGCCTGTAAAAGACTCATTGCAAGTTATCGCAAACGCTTGATTGCAGTTATTGCTGCTAAGGGTGGCCCAACCAGTTATTAGGTTCAGGGGCAATTACTTTTCACACAGGGCCATGTAGGTTTGGATTTTTTTCTCCCTAAATAATAAAACCATCATTTAAAACTGCATTTTGTGTTTACTTGTGTTATATTTGACTAATGGTTACATGTGTTTGATGATCAGAAACATTTTGTGTGACAAACATGCAAAAGAATAAGAAATCAGGAAGGGGGCAAATAGTTTTTCACACCACTGTATATCCATCCATCCATTTTCTAACCCGCTGAATCCGAATACAGGGTCACGGGGGTCTGCTGGAGCCAATCCCAGCCAACACAGGGCACAAGGCAGGAACCAATCCTGGGCAGGGTGCCAACCCACCGCAGGACACACACCCACACACCAAGCACACACTAGGGCCAATTTAGAATCGCCAATCCACCTAACCTGCATGTCTTTGGATCGTGGGAGGAAACCGAGCGCCGGAGGAAACCCACGCAGACACGGGGAGAACATGCAAACTCCACGCAGGGAGGACCGGGACTCCTAACTGCAAAGCAGCAGCGCTACCACTGCGCCAACGTGCCGCCCACCACTGTATATGCATTATTTTATTTTAATTTACTTTTGGTATAGTGGTTCTAAAAAAATGTTTTTATATATTTATACACCTTATTAAAATTAATTGTTTAAAATAATATACAGTGGATATCCATGGGGGACTCCTGGTATTTATAAATTATTAATAGGATTAATTTTAAGGTAATAAAATTATAGATATGAATAATCATTTTAGCACTATAGATAAGGATTATAACTTTTATTAGAGATCTCATTAAGATTGCTTTACATTAAATTTAATACACAACCCTCTGGGGTTCAATCTCCCCTAACCTAACCCACCACGGCCCTTACTCCTCGTCACTGTGTTATACGCACCGCACTTTCGCTTGACCGTCATTGGTTGGCAGCCTGTGTACGCCCCGTTGTTTGATTTAGTTGGGGTGTGGTGGCAACGCCGTGCCAGATGGTGGGGGCTGACACAGGCAGAGATCACCGCGAGGCGCACCGATCCTAGTGTTCAGAGGTGGGCTCCGTGTGGCAGGCTAAAGGGCTTCTCCATTTATCAAACACTGCAAGGAGCTCACCTCTGAGCTGCAGACTGCGAGTTCTTGACTCCCTGCCCGACTGTTTACCGCAGAGCAAATCTCTGAACTACAAAGTAAGCTAAATGGAGAGGCCACGCAGAACTCTGCCAGTGCACACTGTGAGCGGTGCGCCTCCTGGTGACGTCAGCCCCCATCATCAGACGCACCGTGGCAGGAGACATGGTGCCCACGGGAGTAAACTGAGACTAACACGACTCGCTAGATTTACATAAATGAAGTCGGCGAGTGAAAATCACATAGTGGGACGGGGTCTTCACCGAGGTAACGCTCATCCAAGCTGTACGAAATGACATTATGTTGGATTACTTTTCCTTTATTGAGAACTTAAGAAATGTGACAAACGAGAGGAGAACATTCAGACCATCAGGCTTGTTTGACTGTTGACACACCAGGCACCACATTTTGACGCTGATCGGTCATTTGGGGTCATAGGGGGTGTCGGAGGAGCGACCGCGTCTCCTTTGGGGTGCGTTCAGCCCCCCTCTTCACAACGCGAGTGGCAGAGACGTGAAGTGGCTGATGCGTAGTGCAGGCGGTTAGCCGATCGAATCGAGCAGGGGGCTAAGTCCCCTAGTATTTAAATAAAGATCTGAGGTGAAAAAGAAAAGAATAAAAAAGAAATCACCGGAAGTTTGCATATCCTCACCTAGGACATGACTTTACATTATTAGGTAATTTGGGGTCAGGTGGGGTGTAGGGGTTGGCAGCAGTGACCTTCTGCACATTGAGATGTCCCGTGTGATGTGCCCGGTGTCTTCATGTGGAAAACATGCAGCACGTCACAACTCCCAGCACCTCTCTATGGAGACACGCACGTGAGACAAAAACACACTCACGGATTACACGCATTGGGGGGCTGCAGAGAAGAATATCGAAGTGTAAAGAAAGCTTCAGGAAGTGGAAATTCTTGTTTTCCACCCACAAAAAAAAAACCTTTCAAACTCCCAGAAGCCTTCACCGTGTTATAAAGAGCTTTGTTCTTACGTTCTTTTGCCCTCCCTATGAGAACTGACTAGATAGATAGATAGATAGATACTTTATTAATCCCAAGGGGAAATTCACAAAACACAGTCTACATGTAAAATATGGATTTGAACCTTTAGACATGTGATTTCTGCATATATTTTTCCATTACATAATATTTAAAATGCTATTTCTAATAATAATAATTCTTTAAATTTAAGTAGTGCTTTTCTCAAAGCACTTCAGTGAGTGGGGAGCCACTTCAACCACCACTGATGTGCAGCACCCACCTGGATGATGCGACGGCAGCCATTTTTGTGCCAGTATGCTGACCACTCATTAGCCGTTAGGTGGTGAAATGGTGAGGGATAGTTAGCTAAAAGGAGACAGGGGATGATTAGGGGGCCAGAATGACCGGGCCATGGAGGACATCGGGATACACCCTACTCTTTATGAAGGATCCCCACAGACCACAGAGAGTCAAGGACTTCGGTTTTGTGTCTCATTTTATTTACAGCCCCTGCATGGAGGCCCGCCAACCTGCAGGGAAAAACCTAGGGGTTGGTGGCAAAATTGGCACTCCAGCCACCATAAAAAACCACCCACTGTTCCATTCCATCTGGGGAGTTGATTTGTCACGTGGTGAGTGCGGCAATGCGTGCGCAGTATCAGCGTGTGCTCCTAACCTCTGTTTTCCAGCTCAGTGTCTCCGTCACTGCACTGCGCCATTGGGGTCCACACTCTGACTAAAGGAAAGGTGCCCGCTGCAGGCCTCACCAACAGCCAAGCTTTTCCTATATGGTCTCCCATCCAAGTCCTGGCCGGTCCTGAACAAGCTTAGCTTCAGGTGGAGGGCCTGTTCTGAGGCACAGGTGGCATGGCTGCTGTTGACGAGTTGAGCGTCACTGTGTTTTAGTGATTGCATTGGCTGTTGCTATGGTGATCCTTCCCAGAGCCATTTGGGACAGTGTGACATGTGACATCATCTGGAGTGCCGGAATATTCCATTATGGAGTATTCAGTACTGGAACTGTGGTGTGGTGTGTGTGTGTGTGTGTGTGTTGCTTCATTCTAATCTCTCTACTCATGGTTTCAAAACGCGTGTTTTTCTGGTGTTGAAACTTTTTGGTTTTCATTTTAAACCTTGACTTGATCTGATCTTCTGTCTTTTCCAGTTAGGACTTTTGCCTGTTTTGTCGACCATATTTCATTTCCCATCCCTGATCATTTATAAAATCTCTTATTTCTCTCTACATAGTACATAGTGAGTATCACATTTCACAACTGCAAATCTGCTTACATAATTGATTTTATATTCAACAAATACAACATTTGTTTCTGTGGCACAAAGGGCGGAATGGATTCTGCATGTTTCAAAATTCCAATCGCAAGGTAAAAGGAGCAAAAAACACTCAGAAATGCCGCTGAAAAAATATTTTTAAAATTCTCTAATAATAATAATACATTTTATGGGTGGCACGGTGGCGCAGTGGGTAGAGCTGCTGCCTCACAGTTAGGAGATCCGTCTGGGTTCACTTCCCGGGTACTCCCTGTGTGGAGTTTGCATGTTCTCCCTGCGTCTGCGTGGGTTTCCTCCCACAGTCCAAAGACAGGCAGGTTAGGTGCATTGACGATCCTTAATTGGCCCTAGTGTGTGCTTGGTGTGCTTGGTGTGCTTGGTGTGTGTGTGCCCTGTGGTGGGCTGGCGTCCTGCCCGGGGTTTGTTTCCTGCCTTGTGACCTGTGTTGGCTAGGATTGACTCCAGCAGATCCCCGTGACCCTGTAGTTAGGATATAGCGGGTCGGATAATAGATGGATAGAGTTGAGTATCGCCTGCATAACAATGATAACCCAGTCCAAAGCTACGAACAATATGGCCAAGGGGAAGCCTATAAATACAGAAGAGAAGAGGGCCGAGGACACAGCCCTTGTGTGACTGACGCTGAGCTGGACCTGCTGTTGCCAAGACTAACAAACTCTTGCCTATTAGTCAGATAGGACTTGAACCACTGGAGGGCAGTGCCAGAGATACCCAGCATGTTCTCCATTCTGGACAGTAGAATGTCATGTTTGCCCCCTCCCCATTATAAAAGTGGATTATGGGATACGACTCATTTACATTTCTTTTTTAAGAGATGTTCTGATTTTGCTACCATTATTTAAAATGGGCCCTGATTGTAGTGTAGTGTAGCAGCCATTTGATGATCTCCATTCTCAAGAAAAATATGAGATAATACTTTCTTCTCGGCTTTCGCTACAATGTGGAGTAAGTAACAGGCTTAAGGAGGAGTAATCATGGGGTCAGTATTGTCACGTGTACAGAGTACACTGATATTCTAACTTGCACGTCCTAACCCTAACCAAACCCTGTCCAAGCTGCCTCTCCCTGTGGTCCATGAAGGAGAGGCCATCAGCCAGTACTCTAGAAAGGTGAACAATCCATAGAGATGGAGAACTGTTAAAACAGTCTCAGCCGAAGGCAGTGGTCTCAAACTCCAGTCCTGGAGGGCCACAGTGACTGCAGGTTTTCATTCTAACCCTGTTCTAAACTGCTGACCAGGTTTTTGCTGCTAATGAACTCCTTTACCTTCCATTTTAATGGACTTGTTTTTTAAGACTTGTTCCCCTGAATTGCTTCACTTTTTTCCTTAAATGGCACCCAAACAGAAATGAAATGTGATGTGAGTGAGCTAACAGGAGTCAAACTAATTCAGGGCCTCAAACTCCAACCAGTTGCTTAATTAGGCGCTGATTCTTGTTCTTCTTTAATCCCACGGCTCGTTTGGTTCTCTCATTATGCAGTAGCTAAAATTTCCGAAATTGTTGATTTTCTCTTTTCTAAGAGCTCTGGTCAAATGTTTTGTTTTGTGGACCTGAGCAGCTCAGCATTCCTGAGACCTTCATCCTTCTTTATGTTCAGATATTGTTTGATGGTCACAGTTTGTTGGTTCTGTTTTGGCTCATTTTGTATCTCATTCTTGTTTGGCTGCTAACTAAAGGGTCTGAGTCCTCAAGAGCGAGTCAATTAAAATGAATTCAAAAGAAGTTAGTTAGCAGCAAAAACAGGTCACTAATCAAGAAAAGGGTCAGAATGAAAACCTGCAGCCACTGCGGCCATCCAGGACCGGAGTTTGAGACCACTGGCCTAAGGGACTTAGCCAACTGTGACATAGTCCTAAGCACCCTCTCTTTTGTCTGGGGCGCACATAGGCCTGATCCACCAAACGCAGGAGCGATTCAAGGGGAGTGCGGCCTGTACTTGACAACTCCCAACCTGTACACCAGAAAGGGGCTGCCTAGAATGGTAGGGGGTTTCCTCCCTCTGGTCCGAGCAGGTCAATGGCACGTCACCAGTCTGGAACTTAACATGAGAAGCTAGACAGAGCACTTACAAAACTGAGGGAATCCCAGTACTGCATCTACCACCTCCTTGTGCCGTGAGGTGGATAATTGGGCAAATAACAAAGAGATGCCTTAAATTTAAAGAAACCTCTCACCGTGCCAGGGAAATGGGTGGCAGCTGTGCACTCATCCTCCTGGGCTTTCCAGAGAACTTCTGGGGTCCCAGTTTACCTCCAAGTGTCACACGATTTCCTCACTCACACTTTGATATGAGGCAGAATCGATGGTTGACTCGACAACAGCAACCACAAACCCAAACATTTCCACCACTGAGCTTCACAGCTGGTGTGAAGCTCATCTCCTGAAATGCTGGCAAACATGTCTACTGTTATTTTGGCCAAACAGCTCTATATTTGATGGACTGGCGCCCTGTCCAGGGTTTGCTCCTGCCTTAACGCCCTGTGCCATCTGGGACTGGCTTCAGCAGACCTCCGTGACCCTGTTCAGGATTAGACAATGACCGACTGACTGTCCACATCACATTGTTCCACAAGGCCTGGTCTTTGCCTAGAGGTTCAATGACATACTCTACCTAGTTTTGCTCCAATTTTCATCCTGGCACCCCTCACATGCAGGTCAAACTTGTGCCATCTCTTTCTGAATATAGATACACACACGTTGACATCATCGTTTGCTGAAAGTTACCTGCAGATGCCACAGTGACATTACAGGGTTCTTGGAGACGTCTTTTAGTATCAACAGGTCAGCTCTTAGGCCGGGCAGTCAAGCACAAATTACCAGTTGTTTGAAATCTACGCCACTTGTCGATGATTTTCCTTACAGTGGAAAGACTGATTTCAAATCATGTGGCCATCTTTTGCCAGAATCCTCAGCATTCACAACCTTCCATCTGAGAGTCTTCAATTGCTCTCTTGATGTTGGTTTGATGACACCACACACACACACACACACGTGAGTAGCAAAGAGAACACCAGACCATTCGATATCTGTGGCCCACCCACAGACTCCTTAAGGAGGCTCTAATCATTGGCACCTCACCTGGAACATCTGATTCATGTTTGATTGATCTGAAGTGGTGAGAAATGCAGGTTTGGACGTAAACATTGCCACTGTGACAAATCTGCATTTCAAGTTACCTTAAGGTTACGAGAATGAACACACCATGTCAACTTGACGTCAGCTTTATTTGTGGACCCTATCTGCTTGGAGATCTGACATCTGTCTGCTCAAATATGATGAAAACGTCAACAGTTTCCATGGGGTGGACTTAATTTTTCAGTTGGCTGTAATCGTCATATTGAGCTGGAGCAAATATCTGCTGCCACCATGGCTCTCCAAGATTGATTGAACCCCACTGAGCTAGAAGAACCCCAAAGTGCTACTCCTTTCCTGAGGTAACGACTACCAAACTTGACATGAGGCCCATCTACATAAACAGATGAGCTCCTCACACCACCGCAGTAATAAAGTGACATCAGACTGACGGTGGCAGAAGCCACTTGTCACAGTTTTTTTTTTGTTAGCTATTGTCTTCATTGTGGCCACTTCCCCTTTTTTCAAAGCCACACTACTTGAAGTCCATCTGACCACAGTACGTCGTCAGTCACTCGTGACTCTGACCGCTTGATAAGCAGCTTCCTGGTGACCAAAACGTAGTTGTTTACACATTTAGCATATTTCCTCCAAAAGCGGCTTGAAAATAAAAACGGCGGGAGGCTTTTTATTGCTCGCCTGCTAACGGCAGCGTACGTCAGGAAGGGATGAGTCTTTGCAGATGAAACAATGGCGACCCTCTTTGCAACCCTCCACGTTTATTAGCCCTTTGTAGAGTGACTGGGTGCAGAGAATCGAGGTGTAGGCGAAGATCGCAGAGGCGCAGTGGAGTAAGACAGTAATGGAAGCAGGCAGAGGAGGCCCAGGCACAGCCGGACCCTTTACAAGGGTGGCATATCGGCTTGTGCACTGTGGCTTTAAAATGACTCTGACTTCTACAAAAAGTCCAAAAAAAATCAGCAGCGAGGCTGAAGTGAAGAAACCAGACACCTCCACAAATAATATGATGATGATGACGACACAGAAGTGAAACCCAACAGCATAGGAACACTTGTGACCAGAGCAGGCCACGAGGCCCAATAAAGATGGTCAAGCGCCATCCAGCTACCTGACGAATGTTGGGTCGAGAGCCGAAGGCCATCACAACACTAAAAGCAGATTTGCTACTATGACGCTTAATCTTTATGTAGAAATACACTAGTGTGGTAGTGAGCTCTGGTGATGGCAATGAAGAGGGAGGCCAAAGCGGATAAAGAAAGAGAAGATATGAAGGAAAAGGAGGTGCAGGACCGAGCTGACCAAGTACATCAACCCCACACAGAAGTGGGACAAGATGAAGAGGAAAGAGGATGATGAGGAAGAGGTAGTTAGCTCTGGTGTCATAGAGCTCCAGGGATCTGGGTGACACAGAAGGAAAGAGACCAGAAGAAACATGAGGTTAGAGGTCAACCAAATCAAAGACTGGAATCAGAAACCACAAAAGCCAAATACCGGGAGATCAAAAATAATGAAATGCCAAGGATAAGGCACAAGAAAGGGATTTGGGAACTTAAAGTCAAATGCCACAGTCATTCTGGACAACCTTTAAACCCATCAGACGTCATCAGTGCGGTGTCTCCCAAGGAATGATGGGATTGCTCCTATGGATACGGCAGATGCAAACAACACAAAATTGAGGTGCCTGTTGGGATCCAAGATGATGTCGCGGTACACGAAAAATAACTAATGAGCTTTCGAATGAAGGGTTAAATTAGAAAACTGATAGAATATTGAGAAAGTGTGATTAAGAAATCGCCCCAAAGATCGTGGCTAGGGACAAAAATACCCAACATAACAGTGGGTTGGTTCATTTCTTGACCCGGTGGGATGATTGATACGTTTCACTGCTATTTGCAACTTCTCTGAGGGTTACATAGACTGCTATGTGTCTAAATTGGGGGCTTTGAACTTTGTTATTACTTTTTGTCTAACATCATTCCTGTATAATTGTCTGTATAAATCGTCTTTCCACAAGATCATTTCGGAATCCAACAGGCACCACCATTTTGTGACATTTGTGGTGGCCCTCGCCCAGGTAATATTCGCAGTATTCCTCAGGAACATGTGACGCATGGAGCCATCAGTGCGACCATATAAAATTTTCTTCATCATATGTGTTTCTTGCTTAACCGAGATTGGACAGATTTAACGTTTGCCGAGTGATTCTCAGCGTTTCTTAAACTGTGGTTCGGATCACGGGCTGCCCACCTTTTCATGCAGGGTCGTGGCTTACCATTGTATTCAACGGGAGAGGGCAGTGAATGTTTGCAAAGTGCCTCGCAACGGGTCGGCACTGCTCCGCTATGACCTGTAGTGGCAATTCTCCAATCTGATGGATGTCATGGACTGGGTCTTGAAGACACTAAGAAGGACGAGATTGGATCACGAGGGGAAAAAGTTTAGGAAACACGGCTCCATGTTAATGTTAATGTAAATGTTCTGTCTTCTGCTAAGACAGGTCACCTGGGGCCTCATGTATAACGCCGTGCGTAGAACTCGCACTATAACATGGCGTAAGCACAAAAGCCGAAATGTACTTACGCACAGAAAAATCCAGATGCTGGATCTGTGCGTACTCCAACTTCCACGTTCTTCCGCTACATAAATCCCGAACAGCGTGAAAAGTAACGTTCGTGCACGCGCTTTATGTAACGCCCCAAACTCCTCCCAGAATTACGTCTCTTTGAATATGCAAATCAATATAAATCGCCCTTAAGCGTAGCCTTCTGTGAAAAGACAATGGGAAAAGCACGGGGGAAAATATAAGAATTTCAGTGAATACCAATTGGAGGAAAAGGAAAAACATACAATTTGTTCAAATAAACCGTGGAATAATTAACAAAAGGAAGTTGATCGAGTGGCATAGCGTGTTGGAGAAACTTGAAAGCTCACATTCACAAAATCGCACAGTGCCGCAAATAAAAAAGAAGTCACATATCAAAGTCGCCGTGAAAAGAAGAGTTGTAGCCCACCGTCTGAGTGTCATATGAAAGATTATTAGGGTACAGAGAAAAAAGGCACACAGTGGAGAAAAAGCATGAAATGTCCACTTCAATCTCGACATTTCCACTTTAATGACAAAATAAACTACGTGATTAAAGTAGAACATCATAAACTTCACATTAAAATCGTTTAATTAACCAGTTTCTCAAATCACATCGTAATTAAAGTAGCACGTTAAATGCTTTGTTTTGTATTTGATCTTCTACTCGTATGTGCTCTGTGTGTGTGAATCACTACTTGCTTCTTAAACCGGCTCTCTTCCTCCAACTGGTCACAGAGTCCATTACATTCGTGATATTACAGCTCTCTGAATAACTCAAATACTGAGATGTATACGTGATGTCATTTTCATGATGATAGGAGTTAAAGCACGTTATTAAACATGAGTTTCACTTCGATGAAATAATTTATTGCAGCAGTACTCAGGGGTGGCTCTAGGCTTGTGGTGGCACTGGGCAGAGAAAGAATCGGTTGCCCCTTTGCCCACCAATGTCAATATGGTATCTTATGCACGGTGGATGGCCACGTCCGTTACAGACACTGCATAGCCGCCTCGTGCTCATGACACAAGCATTTAACTTTTGCGAAATTTGTCGCTGCGTTTTTAGCTGTGTTGTTATTTTCTCTTTCTGTTTTCTAGTCAATATATGTTGGCGTGGCCGTCACTGCAGTCCTTGCTTTTCTTTCCCTTTTCTTTCTCTGTAATAGACGTTAAGCCATCTGTAAGCTTAGCGCCGATTCTTCAAAACGTTTAAAGAACATTGAAATATCTTCGTAGTACATGTTTAATTATTCTATCCTTCACGACACTCCCAGTGAAGAATATAGATTATTTAAATGAAGTTAAAGTTTTATCTGTATAATTTAACAAACATATTTTGCTGCATTTCACCTTAAAAATGATATCGTCATCATATGTAAATACGCGCTTTATTAAGTGGCTCAGGTTGTGTGATATTATAACTGTAGTGCAAGTTTACAGTGGGGTGATTGTACTTATAAGTCCTAACAGTTCTACAAGGAGCAATTGATTGAGTGCATTTAAAGTTCTTGGGATGAAACTGTTTGTGAACCGCGAGGTCCGTACAGGAAAGGCTTTAAAACGTTTTGCAGTGGCTGAGACAGCGTGTCCTTGAAGCTGTATACCGATAATTCTCTTTCTGATCAGCTGCTGCTGTGATTGACACTCAGATACAGTGATATAAATACTCTGAGTGGTGCAGTGAGAGTAATATGGAAAAAGATGATCTGCTGTGGCAACTCCTAACGGGAGGAGCTGAAAGAAGAAGAAGAAGAAGTGAGAGTAACAACGCTAAAGCAGTTCTGGTATTTGGAATACTATGGCTGTTCCCTGGACCATTATATTGTTACGAGTTAATTACAATCAGATGCATTACACTGATAAACAATATGCGGTTAGTTTCAGTGTATTTATAAAGCCGCGTCAGGAAAATAAGGAGTAACCACACGGGAACAGTAGCACTGCTGGGTGCCGCCAGTCTGCTAAACCGAGCGCAGAACTTGCGTACGCCAAGGCATGAGGTACCGTGGAAAAGTGCGTGGCTTTACGCCAAGTGTAGGTTTTATACATCGCGATTTGAACATCGAAAAGTTCTGACGCAACATTTCTGTGCGTACGCACCGTTTATAGTGTCTCCATATTTGTAGGTGTTGACCCCCTGACGATTCTGTAGGCAAGCATCATGGATGTGAACGTAATGTGTGCTGCTACAGGGTGCCAATGTAGTAATCTGAAGAGAAGAGGGATATGTGTTCGTCTGAGATGGATGAGCACCAATTGTGCAGCTGCATTTTGAATCATCTGCAGCGCCTTGGTGACAAATGCCAGTGCTTGTGCCAGCAGCGGGTTGCAGTAGTTCAGCTGTGACAAGGCTAAAGCCTGGACCAGGAGTTGTGCGGCGTGCTCTGTTAGATACGGTCTGATCACGTGAATGGCGTAAAGGGTGAATCTACAAAACCAGTATGGTTGGTGAAGGACAGTTGGGCATTACTCACCACGGCAAGATTTTGTCCAGACTTGACGGGTGTTAGTGATAATGATCCAAGCTGAACAGACATGGGGTGCTGAATAGATGGACGAGCTGAAATAACAAGATGGTGGATCTCTGCCAGGTGTTATGTTTCAGCCAGGGGTGCTCAAATTCCTTTTTTATGTCTTTTTTTTCCACAGATTTGGTTTGTTAATTTAGGTTTATATTATTGTATGCACATGGCAGAGAGTTTAAGGGCTCTGGTGATGGTAGTCACCCACCAAATCAGGAGGTGGCGCTGTGTTCTGATGCTTTCTCGCTTCCTCCCTCTGCAGAGCCAAACACTGACAGCCACTCCACCACTGACATCACTTCCGTTGTCTGCCCTCCTGGACCCGCCCCTTCCTGCCAGGAACAGGCCATCTTCTTCTCAGTTCTGTTTTGAAGTTGTGTCTGGAAAGACATCTCTGCAAACTATTGAGTGCTGCACTATTGTGCATTCTTTCAAATTATACGGGGTCACCAAGGCTTTTAGTTTGTTGCGTCTCCATTGTATGGTATGTTCATTTGTATTATTCAGCATTTTTATTAATTAGTTTTGTGTATTATTTAATTTCTATGTGTCTATGCTTGTTCTTATATTCTATCTCTTATTCTTACAGGAGCGATCAGACTTTGTCACGACTTAGCATGCACACAAATCCAGAATAGGAAAATGAACAGGACTGACATTACTCATCGTCATTTAATCATAACTAGTCAAATAGAGATGGTTTTGCTGGTGTTCAGGTGTAGGTGGTTTGAGTCGCACCATTTAACAAAGTCCTTGATTAGGTTCCTATACTCCTCCTCCTGCCCACTCCTGATGCAGCCCATGATAACAGTGTCATCAGTGAACTTTTGCACGTGGCAGGACTCCAAGTTGTATTGGAAGTCTGATGTATGTTGGCTGACCAGGACTGGAGAAAGTCCAGTCCCCTGTGGTGCTCTTGTGCTGCTGACCACAATGTCAGTCCTGCAGTTCCCGAGACGCACATACTGAGGTCTGTCTGTAAGATAGTCCACGATCCACCGATGCCACCAGGTATGAATCTACTCCCATCTCTGTCAGCTTGTCCCTGAGGAGCAGAGGTTGGATGGTGTTGAAGGCGCTAGAGAAGTCCACAAACATAATTCTTACAGCACCACTGCCTCTGTCCAAGTGGGAGAGGGATCAGTGTAGCATATAGATAGGTGATGGCATCCTCCGCTCCCACCTTCTCCTAGTATGTGAACTGCAGAGGGTCAAAGGCGTGGCAGACCTGTGGCCTCAGGTGGTGAAGCAGCAGCCACTCCATGGTCTTCATCACATGTGACGTCAGAGTGACAGGCCGGAAGTCATTCAGCTCACTAGGACATGATACCTTTGGGACTGGGGTGAGGCAAGATGTTTTCCAAAGCCTCGGGACTCTCTTCTGTTCCAGGCTCAGGTTGAAGATGTGCTGTAGAGGACTCCCCAGCTCCAACACACAGGCCTTCAGCAGTCGTGGCGATACACCATCTGGACCCACTACTTTGCTGGCACTAAGTCTCCTCAGCTCTCTGCTTACCTGCGCTGCTGTAATTGTGGGTGGTGATGTCTCACCTGTGCTGGTATCAGCAGAAGGATGGGTGGAGGGTGCAGTACTCCGAGGTGAGAGTAGGTTAGGGTGGTCAAACCTGTTAAAGAAGTTGTTCATTTGGTTTGCTCTCTCCACGTCTCTCTCGATGGCGGCACCCCGCTTAGAGCTGCAGCCAGTGATGATCTTCATCCCATCTCACACTTCCTTCATGCTGTTGTTCTGCAACTTCTGCTCCAGCTTTCTCCTGTACTGCTCTTTCACGCCCTAAGCTGGACTCGGAGTTCCTTCTGCACGTGCTTGAGCTCATGCTGATCACCACCTTTATAAGCCCTTTTCTTCCTTGATGTCAACCTCCTCAATGTTCTCACTATGTGACCCAGTCTGTAGTTCCAGTCTCTCAGAGCCTGCTTTGCCTCAGAGGACCACTTCCTGAATGAGCGTGTGGTTGTAGGTAGCGCCTTCACTCTTGGTTTGTAGCAAGGCTGAAGCAGAACCAGGATATGATCAGCGGGGTGGGGCTGTATGCGTCTTTAACGTTTGCATACAGTAGGTCGATAGTCCTGTTTACCAGGTGTTACATTCCACATACTGGGAGAAGGCAGGTAATGTTTTGTCCAGCGTCACTTGATTAAAGTCTCCAGCGATTAGCACAAGTCCCTTGGGGTGCTGTGTTTGTAATTTAGCAACAGTGGAATGGATGATGTCACCCGTTATCTCCACGTCCGCCTGAGGAGGGATGTAAACAACAACAACAATGACGTGTCCAAACTCTCTGGGCAAATAATAGGGACGCAGACTTACGGCCAACAGTCCGATGTCCCTGCAGCAAGTGGAGATTTTAACGTTTACATGTCCAGAGTTGCACCACCTTGTATTCACATAGAGAGCGAGTCCTCCTCCTTTCTTCTTCCCGCTGATATTTGCGTCTATGTCCGCTCTAACTGTGCTAAACCCGGGTAGCTCCACGTTAGCATCTGGGATGTTAGTTGTTAGCCACATTTCACTAAAACACAACAAACTGCATTCCCTGGAGGGCCTGACATTTTTCACCAGCGCAGCCAGTTTGTTGATCTTATTTGGTAGTGAGTTCACATTTCTCAGGATCACAGAAGGCACCGAAGGTTTGTATCGCCACTTTCTCGCTAGTTGCTTGGCA
The DNA here is from genome assembly GCF_016835505.1 of Polypterus senegalus. Classification (NCBI taxonomy): domain Eukaryota; kingdom Metazoa; phylum Chordata; class Cladistia; order Polypteriformes; family Polypteridae; genus Polypterus; species Polypterus senegalus. The sequence continues at coordinate 304,953,123 of NC_053156.1, forward strand.
TTTATCTTAGCGCCAGCACTGTTGCCACAATACTGCCTTCTTACCTCGTCGGGTAAACAGGGAACCACACCGGCGCGGGCCTTTGTTCTCAGCGCTTGAAGTTGACTACTTGAATAGGTGAGTCTCGGTGTGTAAAAATCCATGTCAAGTAGTAAAAAGTGTCCAGGGAATGAGTCCACATAAAAGAAAGTGGTAGGAGTGATCAGTGAAATAGAGAAAAATAGGGAAAAAAAAGGGAAAAAGATGAAGTCATACACAGAGCTGCTGGAATGGCTGCCACCTGCGGCGGCGCCTGAGTCAAGCTGACATATGTGCTTTTTCTACAGCAGTCACATACTCTAATGAATGCTAGCTTATCTTCAAAAACCAAGCGAATGACACAAATTGAGCATTTGCATATTTGTATCCATCAATAAAGTGAGTGAGTTGTTTTGCGAGTGGATCCATCTTGTGGTACACCGTATGCGCTGGGCACTGGCAAGTTCTCTGTCAGCATTGCTGTCATTGTGTCATCTGCTGTTGATTATGTGGATTTTTTGACCTCTTTGTTCTGTTTATCGAATTGTGTTTTTGGGACACGTTTGCCAGTGAATTACCGTATTGGCCCAAATTTAACATGGCCCTCAATTTTTCCATGAAGATTTTAGAAAAAAAAATCCAAATTTAACGCGATCCATTCATTTTTCATAAAAGAATTCAAATAATTCCGCTGTCGTAGTGATAAACCACTCCGTTTCATCACTCTTTTACATCAACCCATACTTGCTTTAAAGTCCGTTTTAGGGATGTTTAAATTAGCAGCCTCTTCTAACGCTTTAAATTTTATAACTTCACGGGATATTGGGAATCCTTCATTTCACTTTTTTATTACGAATTTTACCACTCGCTGCTCAACTTCTTTAAACCTTCATATTTTGGGTCCACTAAAACATTTTCTTGAGGAATTTGCATTCATATATTTCGTTAAATCTTTTCTCCAGAGACGGACGTTTACTTCTGGAACTCTGTGTTTCCTTAAAGATCTCATGTTGTTCGTTCTGTCTGCATCGTTTGCAATCATAATCTTTAAATATATATCGTAGGTTCTCCTGGTACCTTTATTTATTTATCTCTTTGATGAGCCTTTTTTCTCAACACTACTATTATAACTCACACTTATTTTTAATGGCCAATAAAGAACCTGCCGCTAGAGCAAACATGCAAATTACTACTATAACAGCTGCGAGAGACGTGGACTACACTTACCTGTGAATCATAGACACAATAGCCACTTGCTGGTGTAAGCTGGACGTGCGCCAGAACCGAAATGTTCGAAACCAGCGATTCCACCGTAGCTAGAAACTCTCGTGCAGTCTCGTGTACTCGAACCGATCCGAACTATACCGAGCGCGGCTCGCGCGACTCACGCGACCAACACGCAGGTCGGTTGGAGGCATAGTTGTACTAATAAGAAGAGTTGTTACCTTGAATTGCCTAGTCCTTGAATTTAACACGAGTCCACTTTTGAACGGGAAATATTTAGTCAAAAAAGGTTGCGTTGTATTCGGGCCAATACGGTACTTGTTGTGCTAAGGTAACTCCTCCTTGGCCTTCTGTGCTCCTTGGAACTTTTGTGCTACAGAGCATTTTTCATGATAAATCTTTGTTTGTCTTTTGTCGTACAAGCCATAGGCTGATGGACGTGTCCTTTGGTGGAGTTATTTGCAAGTTGTTTGTTTTTGGGACATTTTTTGATGGAAACCCCCCAAGTTCACGACATCAGGTTGAGCTGGAGATGGTGCTCCATTACTGAAGTGAACAATTTGATGCCTTCTTCTGTAATCTAAATATATAACTGAGAACGTCTCTCTGTTTCCAATACAATCCTACACCCTTTGACCAATCGGGACCAAATTTTACATAGTTGCTTTGTAAGACCTCACAGACCACATAAAACACTTTGGAACCCAAAATATCGATGGTGGGAGACTCAGTGGGTTTTACTCTCTGTGTGCTACTACAGTTTTCACACCAGTGCCACCTAGTGGCTCTGAGAAAGTGAAACAGCTGAGCACACAGGCGACAGACTGGCAGACAAAACGACCAGAGCTTAACATGACTTAGACTGGCAATGCCACATGCTGTTTCTATCTACTGTAATATAAAATGGAGTACTGTGTGATTCCTCAGGACGTTGCTGGGTGAGGCCTGATTGAGAGTGGGAGTGCGGCATAATGCAAATGAGAATCAAAGGGATGTTGTTTAACTCCTGGATTCTTTATAATTTAAGTGCTACAAACTGTCCATCTTGAACTTTGAGGACGAGTCAGACATGATGGTGTTTGTGGTGTGAGGGACGCTGTCTGGAAAACTTACCCGGCTGGAACACCCACAGCCTGGAATGACAGGGGGAGGCGCTAGGTGGCAGCACCCCCAACCGGCTAAGGTATTGCCACGGATTACTACAGGGCATCTTGGGAACTGGACTTTGTCGACTCAGCCCTCTTGGGCTCCGTGGGTGCTGCCAGGGGGTGCTGATGGGACTAGCAGGACCTACTTGGTCCACTTCCAACATCCCCTGGAAGTGCTTCTGAGCCACAGCTTTGGGACACTGGAAGTGCTTCTGGGGATTACATCAAAGGAGCTGCCTGCCTCAACTCTGAGTGTCACAGTCGAGTTGGGAGAAGGATGGTGCAGCTTGCTGTGAGGAGTGGAGGACAAAGTGAAAGAGAACAATAAAGAAAGACAGGGCTTATTACTCATTTCACAGAGTTGTGGAGAATCGTGGTGGTGTCGTTGGAAACTCTTACTGTGAAGAGTTTCGCACAAATAACAAAAAAGCGTTTTTCAATGGCGACTTGTGTTTGAGGAGCTGCAGCACCCTCTGGCGGCCACAGTGGTTATAACCCAGCAAGGAAGATTCTGGAATCCAATCGGACCCGAGAAGAACAAATTCCCAACTCACAAGAGCAGAGACACTGATAGAGAGGCCGTGTGGATGACAAGTGGGACAGCCAGTCGTAACAACAGGGTCACCATTTCAAAAACACACAAACCTTTGCTTTCTTTCCGTAACTCATTTTACAAAAGTAGACGCTGGGGAGTTCAGCTAGTAAGAATATAAAACATATAAATATTAACAGTAAAAGCAGCTTTAAAATACAAGTCCATTCATCAAGAATATACTTGACAATAATTTAGGTAAATTAGTATTGGCATTCATTGACATCAGAACACAATGCAGGGCTTGAATTAAAGCATGTGATTGACTTGGGGATTCCCTTGTGTCTGTGTTATAATCCTGGGGGGCTTTCATCATGGATTTATCTTAGCATGTGCATGTGTTAAATTTATTATTCATTTATTGTCTTCTGTCCAGTAACTGAAAAATAACTTCTTACAATCAGTACTAAAAATAAAAATTCAAACATACTATATCAGTACGGCTAAACAGTGAATTCCAAAAATAGTCAGGATATTTGTTATTTAAATAAACTCTTTTTAAGCTACTTGCTTTTAACATCTGGGTGTTATATTTGCCACTGTGAGGTTTCAATTTGCATCTTTAGAAGGTTAAAAAGCTTAAAAAAGAGTAACAGACGAGTCAAACTGGCTCAGATTTCAAATGTTACAAACTCCTGGTGCTTTAGTTGTCCAAATCTGCCCCCAAATTTACGAGTTCCTGTGTGAAATCAATCTTGTCACTTTAACATGAGTCCTTTATGTTAAATGGCCTTAGCTGTTCTGTTCTCAGAGTATCTTACAGGAGCAAACAGACTTTATTACAGCTCAGCATGCGCACAAATCCAGAATTAGAAAATGAACTGGACTGACATTACTTGTCGTCATTTAATCTTAACTAGTCAAATATATGACAAATGTGCTTTTAGTACAGCAGTCACATATTCAGAGTTATACTAATGAATGCTAGTTTATTTTCAAAAACCAAGAGACTGACACAAATTTGGCATTTGTATATTTGTATCCAGCAATAAAGTGTTCCCTTTTGGTGTTCTTGCTAACTGCGTGTCTCTGCGATTACGTGTCTCTGGTAATGACGTAAATGTCGTGTTCATAAGCACTGATGTTACTCTTGGATTGCAGTCCTCTGCCATTTTATCCTCAGTCCGCTGTATCAGTGCACGCTCCCAAACTGTCTTCTCTCTCTTATCTGACTCTTGACATGGCGTCCTGTCACTGACCTGAGCTTGAAACTCCAGAGGCCTGAAGTTCATTGGATGTTCTTCTGGGATTCCCTGTGGCTTCTTGAATTTGTTGTCACTGTGCACCTGACATCACGTTGGGAAATTAAGGCGTTTTCTAAATAAACAGGATTCTGAGAAATTAATTCATGCATTTATTTCTAGTAGGATTGACTAGTGCAATCTGGTGTTCACCGGATGTTCAAATTATTTTTTATTCAGCTTCCAGTTAATCAAAAATGCTGCTGCAAGAATTATTACAAGAACAACAAAAAACGAACACCAAACCCCAGTTCTAGAGTCGTTACACTGGCTCCCAGTTAAGTTTAGGGCAGATTTCAAAATCCTCCTTTTAACATATAAAGCCTTAAATGGCCGAGGTCCGGCTTACTTGTCTGAACTTCTCATGACTTACAAACCTGAGCGCACATTAAGATCTCAAGATGTCAGTCTGCTTATGACCCCAAGGATTAATAAAATAACAGTGAGAGGTCGAGCTTTTAGTTACAGGACCCCCTAAACTGTGGAGTGGTCTGCCTGCTACTATAAGAGATGCCCCTTGGGTCTCTGTTTTTAAATCCCAGCTGAAGACTCACGACTTCAGTTTAGCACACCCTGACTAGAGCTGCTGATTCACTGTACAGACTGCATCTCTGTTGTTAGTCATCAGCACTAAAACATAAGTAACATGATCGTTATAATTGGATACTAACCCTCACCTATTCTGTTTCTCTTCTCGGTACTCAAATGTGGCACTTGGTGCCCACTGCCCACCTGCCAGGTGGTTTTTCTGGCCTAAGATAAAGTCATCTCTGATGGAGGATCACAGGAATCATTGGATAGTGGGGTCCTTTCATCTGATTGGCTGGTCCAGCTGTGGAATGGCCAATACGGGGAGGCGGCTTGATGGCTGAGGTCTCCAGGACATATTATGGGATATCATCTACTGTTGAATTCTGCTCTGTACTTGTAACATTTCTATTATATTGTATTGAGGATGACTTGTGTTTTGTTCTGTGTATTGTGTTGTATTGACCCCCTTTTTCTTTTCGACACCCACTGCACACCCAACCTACCTGGTAAGGGGTCTCTCTTTGAACTGCCTTTCCCGAGGTTTATTCCATTTTTTCCCTACTAGGGTTTTTTTTGGGAGATTTTCCTCTCCTTCTTAGAGAGTCAAGGGGCTGGGGGGCTGTTAAGAGGCAGGGCCTGTTAAAACCAATTGCAGCACTTCTCGTCTGATTTTTGGGCTATATAAAAATAAACTGTATTGTATTGTATGTTGGCATCAAATGTTCCCAGTGGGAGTCTGGACCAAACTACTGAGACATGCAGCTGAAGCAGAAAGTATCTGGGTGACATACTGGGACAGCTCAGATATTAGCTAAACAAATGAGCTTGATGGCCTGAATGGTGGTCTCCTATTGCCTGACAGATTTCGTATGATATGTCATCTCATTCTGTCACTGAAGTCACACAGAAGGATTTTCAGTTTTAAATCACAAGAGTCCACAAATTTACCAATTCTTTTCAATGGAAGATTTTGAAACGTCAAAACCTTGTATGGCTCGTTTTAATCAAGTGTTGGGTATTTGATCTTAGTTCATTTTTACCCACCTTCTCTGGCTCCTTTGGTTTGAATCTGCATTTCATTTGGGAGGCTTTTATCTCACAGATTTTGGTGATGTCATTACTTTTTCGATTTACGGCTTTGTTTTGTTTCCATGAAATATTTTGGAATGTTTCTGTTGCTATTTTCTTGTGCTCCCGTTCACCGTGAGGGCATACCCGTATCCGAGTCCACGGATTCAAAAACACAAGTCCTTGCTATGTTTTTTATTAACGACCTCCCAGCTTTTCGATTTTTTCAAATCCGAGTGTTGTCTTGGTGTTTTGGCCGCTGTATTCTTGACCTCCCCGTGTTCAACTCGTTTCTGTCTTTCAACCACGTCTTTTCCCCTGGTTACCTCTGCACTTTCCCACAAAGTGTGACATCGAGATATCTGAAAGAGAACTGAACTTTCCGAATGAATTTTCCTGTAGAATTACTGTGCTAAATATTACCACTGGGAGACGATTGGTTTCTTGTGGACAGACGTGGTAATCTGCACCTAAAAATGAGTTTAGTTAATATGAATTGAAGCCATGCCCAACAGCTCTTCCGTTTCTTTTATTTAGTTGTTTATCTGCATTGTGTAAGTTTTGTTTCTAATTTTTAATTTTGTAACTTTCTGATACAGGTTTTTAATGATATACTTGTAATTGTATCTTTAATTCCTTATACAGTACACATTTTGTGCTACAGAAATAACTGCTGTTGTTCACGCCGGCCCTCATGAGGCAGACAGCCATCACTCTGCAGGGCCTGAAGAGCCCATTTTCAAAGCCTTGTATTACACCTTACGAAGCACAGCTTGTATTTTTCCAAAGCCATAAAGAAAAACAAGAAATTCTTGGCCGGTTGTCAGGTTTTAAATTGCCTGTAACATGATCCCATATCTTGCATTTTGTAAAGCAGTCCACGGCAGCTCCGCTGCAAAGGCAGCAAAGCAAAAAAACACGCCGAATTGAGCTGAACTGGAAGCGTTTAACTTCAAAGTTCAATTATCTCTTGAATGCGGCCAAGTTTTACAATAAAATAAAACGCCTTGTTCCAAATGACAAAGAAAATTTGACAATAGCAGAGTCCCCTCTCAGCACGGCAGACAGCACTCCACCCCGAAACTGAGCGGGACGACTGTAATCTTCATTTCAGCCGCACCCTGCACTTTAAGGACTGCTGTTATGGAGGGTCAATGTAGCATAATGACGATCCCAAGTGGGACACAATAAACACTCCAAAGGTGAGCTTCACGGCCGCAACACTGAAAACACTCAGAAAGACGAAAGCCAAGTGAAAGGACGGGATTTGATTTCGACGAAGGCCAACACGCCACTGCCATCACCATTAACTCTTTTAGGGATAATTTGGTTTGGTTTCTTTTCTCTCAGGGCTGAATATTTTTTCAAAAACTCACTTTTTTAAAAAGAACACAAAGCAATGGTTTAACACATCAGATCAACAAAAAATACTTATTTTTGACAGATGTTACTGTCTTGCAGGTTGTATGAGCCTGCATACTATGTGATTTCACATACATGTTACAAAGCAAAGTCCTGCAAAGTATGAGAATGCCACAAAGCCCTTTATCTCGTCTTTTGTTGTAGGTTTCCACTTTGAAAAAGGAGAATGTGGTGCAAGTGTAGCCCTCGATTCGAAAAATTGCTCAGCATACCTGTTTGTCTCGTCTGACAGTAGCTGAAAAGGCAGCCTCAGGAAAGGGCAGCCTGAAGTAGTCCAGTGGCTGGTAGTCCGTCGTGTCCAACAGCAAGCCGAGTCGTCTTGTGAAGTCCGGTAGACTGCTTGACTCCCACGGATCGATGTCTGGCAAATTTTGCTGTAGGTGCATTGGCTGCATGAATGCGCTCAGCTAGCAGCCGATCAGCTGATACGACTTCCTCACTCCTCTGCTCGATCTCCCGACTACTCTCAAGAAAATCAGATTCCAATTCTGCGATAATGCTCAAAGCATCGTCTGCCGAGTGTTTTGCTTTCTGCATTTGCTTCGCTCCCTCGAGAGATGTCGATGCCATCTTGCCTACGTTTGTTTACATTTCGTAACTCATGCTCATGCAAGGATTAGATGCCAAGTCAATGAGTCTGACATTCCTCCAATCAAACAGGGAATACCTTTAATGTAACGGTGAGTTTTGTCGCCATTAACAACTGATTATTGCCCTCAACCCCTTCCCGTCGACAAAAGTCGACATCCGCCCTAAAAGAGTTAAATAGGTCAATCTACCAACCACTGGAAAAACAGAAAGGTGTGCTAATAAAATACCGGCCATGGATCATCAGGAGTGCGGAGCTTTCTCTCATGGCGCGGATTCTGTGACGGAGAGCAAAAACACAAAAAAATACGAGGCTTTCAGGTGTGGCACCAGTCAAGCAAACATCACACGTCTGCATATGGCGAGGAGAGGTCCACAAGGCTGTGCGATGTATTAAAAGTGCACAACTGTCACAGTGTCATTACTAAACATTCTTATATTTTATCTGTGCTTGTGCCTTTCCTTATCTTGTGTGCAAATGATGTGCTGCAAAAAAAGCGTAAGGTGGCTGACAAGTTGCATTAGCCTGAGGATCAGTGATTTCACGATGCAAGTGAGCAGCTTCAGGCAACCAGTAAAGGAGACGCCCTTTAAAAGGGGCAAACCTGCAAAAAGTTACAAAAGAATTTCAACTCAAGCGTGTGGTCATTTTAAGGAGAGTCAGCGACCTAAAAGAACGATGTTACGAAGCCGGAGCCTGCCGGTGGCATGGCACCATACATATACTGTATACTGTACTAGTGCTCTTCCTATTCAAATGCGCGGATTACTCTGCCCCTTCTCAGCCACTCCTGCTGCTTGACAAGCACTGCGGTCCCCCCCACCATTGGAAGTTTTTACAAATATTAAACAATGGCACAGATTTAAGAGGTCGTCCAATGGCACAGTTTCACAATTATTTTTACAAAGAGAAACAAATTAAATTTTGCTCAAATTGTTGGCTCATCATTAACATGGGGTTAAAAGTTGCCCCGGCCTGGACTACCCCACCGGTTCTGTGGTCTCAGTTTGAGCCCTGTTACATGTGCCTACAGAACAACTCATCAAAAAAAAAAGTCAGATTTACTCGTCAAGTTCTGTCGCCAATTGAAGATTCGCTGTGACCTCTCAGACTGGGTCCATGAAAGGGATCACATGGCCGATCCCCTGTCGCTATACGAGTCCCACTTAGGAGAGGGTCATGACGCATAGCACAGGAATCTCACGCACCTCAAACTGCGAATCAGACTGCTTGAAAATTCTGCAAAGGTCTGAGCCAATCGTTGATTTTTATTTACACCGATGATGTGAACAGCCAGTCAGTGATGGATGGCATCATCGACATTCGCCTCAGCCCTAGTGATATTCTAAAATGTTATGTTTGCAAAGCATAATTGGAAACTTTCGGTGGTCCTCAAAGTGGGGTGCACAGGTGTGAATCAAACAGATGTCAAGGTGAGAGTCACCACACCAAAGCCGAGTGACTTTTATGTCACTCAGATACGCCAACCCTTTGCAGTTATGGTGACAAATGACTACTCACCTTGAAATGTTTTCTTATTTTTGAATGTATGTGGACATACAATGATAAGATTTGATCTTCACTGAAACAGTAACGTCACAAACATCATGGTGCCCTGAAATGGGGGCACCATTTAGAAAAGTGTTGTGTGACCAAAATGTGCACAAATGAATGTCTGCAATGTGCACTGTAATCACAATGTCTCAAACATTTGATTTGTCATTTTAAATGGGAAATTGAGGAAAAAATGGGCCTTTGTCCTAGAAATTATGGGGGGGGGCACTACATGCAAATGCAGAAAACATTTAATACTCAGGTATTGATTTTATTTACTTATTGGTGACAATCAGGCTGCTGCCCGACATCCTCCCTGCTGAGTGAATTCGGGTCCACGAGGCACGGCTGTAACACGGCCGCCATGAAGGACCCCATGCGACTTTGTCGTGGCAGACAAATGTAGGCTGTCGTGTCTGCACTGCTTTTTAGGATTTGGATAAAATCCACAAGAAAAGGTGAATTAAGAAGAATGGTGAGGGTAAAAGAAAGGTAACATTTAAAGAAGTGGCCAAGATGCACATTTCTGAGTTTTGTTTCCATGTAAATACACTAGAACATACACTTAGAGGCCACTTTGTTAGGTACACCCGCTTAACTGCTTGGTAATGCAAATATCTAATCAGCCAATCACATGGCAGCAACTCAATGCATTTCGGCCTGTAGACCTCGTCGAGACGGCCTGCTCAACTTCAAACCGAGTATCAGAATGATGAAGAAAGGGGACTGAAGTGACCTTAAACACGCCGTGGTTGTTGGTGCCAGACAGCTGGTCTGAGTAGTTCAGAAACTGCTCATCTACTGGGATTTTCACACACAACCATCTCGAGTGTTTACAGAGAATGGTCTGAAAAAAAAGGGAAAATATCAGTGAGTGGCAGAGCCTTTGGACAAAAAGGCCTTTATGAAACCACAGGCCAGAGGAGAATGGTCAGACTGGTTTGAGCTGACAGAAAGGGAACAGGAACTCAACTAAGCACTCGTGACAAACGAGTTGTGCAGAAGAGCAGCTCTGAACACACAACATGACAAACCCTGAAGTAGGTGGGCTACAGCAGCAGGTGACGCTCCTGTCAGCTAACAACAGGCAACTGAGGCTCACCAAAATTGGACAACAGAAGATTTGGAAAAACGTCACCTGGTCTGATGAGTCTCAATTTCTGCTGTAGTGTCAAGAATTTGACGTCAACAACATGAAAGCGTGGATCCATCCTGCCTTGTACTCACGGTTCAGGCTGCTGGTGGTGTAATAGTGTGAGGGATATTTTCTTGGCACACTTTGGACCCTTTAGTACTAACTGTGAATTGTTTTAAACTCCATAGCCTACCTGCCTATGGTTGGTGACCACGTCCACCTCTTTATGGCCACAGTTCTTCTAATGGCTGCTTCAGCAGGATAACGCACCATGTCACAAAGCTCAGCTCATCTCAAACTGTTTTTCTGAATGTGACAAATAGTTCACTGCACTCAAATGGCCTCCACAGTCACCAGATCTCAATCCAACAGAGCACCTCTGGGATGTGGTGGACTGGGAGATTCGCAACATGGATGTGCAGCCGACAAACCTGCAGCAACCGTGTGATGCTGTCATGTCGATATGGGCCAAAATCCCACAGGAAAATTTCCAGCACCTGGTTGAGTCTGCGCCACGGAGGAGTTCTGAAGGCAAAAGGGGGTCCAACCAGTTGCTAGCAAGGTGTACCTAATAAAGTGGCCACTGAGTGTATCCCTGAATGCAAAATAAGAGAAGAAAAAGACTAATTAAAACTGAGCTCATTTAGAAGTAGGACCGAATGGTTTAGATAGAAAAGCTGTAGCCACAGTGGTAGCCAGGACTGAACTTGGAAAGCCCTGCCATAGAGAAACGGAGAAATGTTTAACCCTGCAACGTTACACATCATAACACGCGCACACACACACACACGTCTGTCTAAACAATAATTATGTCCAGCTGACAATGGAAAAAACAGCACAGAAATCCCAATTAACAACACCCCTAGAGAAAATACAATTCTGAGGGGTCCACAATCACTTGTGACAAGCCCACTTAGAGTACGGCTAACTAAACAGCGCGTCCCTTCTGGGCACCTCACAATCTCCCACCTCTCATTTGATGGTCTGCTGCCCTGCCAATAAGTTGATGCCAAAGGTTCACCAGCACTCTGCTCTGGTCTTCGTTCATAGCCAAAAGCAGCTTCTGCATCGGTGCGGATTGTAATTCACGTAAAATAAAATACATGCAAACCGCCTGAAACTGGGGGACTGGCAATGAGACACACTTGAGTGACAGAAGGCCCTCTGACTGTCAAACAACAGTAGGCTCTGTGATTAAAGACGGCTGCTAAATGAGCACCTCTGACAAATGTCCCAAAATTCTTCAGAACATTAAAAAAAATATATAATGAGTTAAAAAGGAGGAAGTGAGGAAGACTGTGTCTGAAACAAAAGTAAAGGTGGACAGGTGAAAGGAGAAGTAAGAAAAGCAAACGGGGACACAGAGGAAGTGCCAGTGGAGCAGTGAAACAATGGCGAGGTGCGGCTCACTTGTGGGACGTTTAATTACAGCATGTCACGAAAGAGACAAACCTGTAGCAGTCAGAGACACTGGCAGGGCAGAGTGAGGATTTAATGTAAAAAAAAAATAAAGACGAAATATGTCAAGAGTGAAGAGGCACACGGCACCTGCCAGGACATCCTCTGCTCAGAGGCACACAGGCTTTACTTTACATAAAACAAAGTGCCATAAAGACACTGAGTGGCAGCACATAAGACGTAAGCTGATGGGCACCAGAGTGATGTTAGGGGAGGAAATGTCTGCAACCCCTCAGTATGAAATTATCACAATAATCCCAACATCTGTGTGTTTTATATGTTCATACATTAAGTGCTGCAGAGGAATTCTGCCATTTCATGCTCCTTTAGTTTTATGGAACTTAAGGCTGAAATCGGATCTCTTAGGCAGAAATGTGACACTCTGTTACATCTTAAAAAAAAAAGAGCACCTGAGTCAATTAAAATGAACAGACAGACAGAAAGACAGACAAAGAGAAATGAAAGGCACTATAAAATAGATTAGTATGAAAGGCACTTTATAATTGATAAGTGGGTAGATATAAAAGGCACCATTTAATAGATAGACGTGAGAGGCACTATAAGAAGGATAGATAGATAAGAAAGGCACTGTATAATAGAAATAAGATAGATAGATGGATATGAAAGGCACAATAACAGATCAGGGGTCCTCAATCCCAGTCCTGGAGAGCCGCAGTGGCTGCAGGTTTTTGTTCTGACCTGGTTGCTTAATTAGAAAGCAATTCTTGCCAATAAAGCACTAACAAGCTATGAAATTAAATTAACTCTGCTATGTCAGCTCATTCTCATATCCTAGATTTTCTTTCCCTTTCTATCATGGAAATGATTTGAAGGCTAAAATGGACGAGTTAATCTCAGTCCTTCACTTTTTTCTCTTCATTTTTCTTCCAAGTATTTAATTAAACCCAATAGTGCAGATAAATACACACAGGCGTAAATGTAAATAAGCTAAATGGAGAAATGCTGCTCTCTCTTGTCATTTGCATGTTATTGATAATAAGGAGCAATTCAAATAGCTGTTTAAGACAAAATTAAGCAATAAGGGCTCAAAATCACTAACGTGAAGCAGAAGTGTTACTTTAGCAATAAGTGCTTTTTATTAAGCAACTGGGTTGGAGCAAAAACCTGCAGCCACTGCGGCTCTCCAGGACCGCGATTGAGGACCCCTATTGATAGATAGATAGATAGATAGATAGATATGAAAGGCAATATATACGGTAATTGATAGCTAGACAGACTGACAGGAAATATACCACATAATATATAATATTATATAATATATATATATATATATATATATAAACAACATGGCTTTCTCATAACTTCATTTTAGTTTAATCCTGATGCTCTGCATGTTCAATTAATTATCATTACTATTCACGGTGGCTCCAAAGTCCATACTAACCCCTACTTTCCCTTCTGTTTTTTTTCCCGTTTTCTGTGGTGTCGATCTAAACCACCTGATCAAAGCACCGTGATGTCTCCTCATTGATGGATTAAGGGCCAGAAGTCCACGTGACCGTCATCATCAAGTCCTTCCATGAGAATCCTGAATACAATGAGGACTGATCATTTATGTTAGGTAGAATGCGTAGAGGGGGCTGGCTGGTCTCGTGGCTTTGGACCCCCTGCAGATTTTATGTTTTCTCCAGCCGTCTGGAGTTTTTTTTTTGTTTTTTCTGTTCTCCCTGGCCATTGGACCTTACTTTTATTCTGTGTTAATTAGTGTTCTCTGATTTTAATTCTTACTTTGTCTTTTTTTCTCTTTCTTCATCATGTAAAGCACTTTGAGCTACATGATTTGTATGAAAATGTGATATATAAATAAATGTTGTTGTTGCTGTTGTAGATAAACAGTAAAAGGAACAACATAACTGATGGATAGATATGAAAGGCACTATATAATAGATAAACACACATGAAAGGAAGCATATAACAGGCAAATATCTGGATAGATATGAAAGGCACTATACAAGAGACGGTGACATAAAAAGACATACTGTCAAAGTAATGACATAATAGATGTGACAGTGACTATAACAGAAAGGCAAAAGGCACTACAGTAGATACTTAGAGGGGCGCAGCAAGCTGTTTTGAGGTGGGTATGCCCTGTAGCAGTCAGCGCTGCACTCTGGGAGCCCCCTTGAAAACAGAGGACCAAAGTTTAAATCAACTCGGTTGAGGGGCAGTAGGGTGAGAAATTTCCCTTGAAGCCAGACCACTGTTATTTGTTCTTCCGCTAACCAGGGGACTAAGAGGTCATTTATGGGCCCCAACAAAACCACACTCTCCTGAATACATAAATATAAAAGGCACTATATGACAGACATAATATAACCACTATATCATAGATAGAAGACATAAATCTCTATATAAAAGGAACTACCTAAGAGCTAGACTGACAGATTGATCTCAGTACCCCACACTGCTCCACCTCCGGGTGGTCTGGTGGCTAGTAGCGCTGGTTCACGTATGAATGTATACGAGTGTGTGTGTATATGCAGGTGTTTGTTTGGTGTTCCTCCCAGTATTCCAGTTTTAACTGTGTGGCCTGTGTGCCTGTCTCAACTGGCAGTCAATGTGACATGTGACACGATGGCTGTGCCCTACAATGGAGCGGATGCCTGGCGCCGTTCAGCCAGCTCGGCCAGGACAAACCCCAGCACTGTGTGACCCTGACTTGAAGGTTAGATGGCTGGAGTATCTTGCTGACATCGTCATGTACTGTAGATCAAACATGCATGAAGTCGGGTTTTGTACTGTCCTCTATATTCAGACCACTAGAAGGTGACGGGACCTCATCAGGACCACACAGTTCAGCGGTGGACTGCAGCCAGCACTTTACAAACAGCCCCTTTTATAAATGTTCCTACAATATAATAATAATAATAATATTAGCGGGTCACTAAACCAAAGTGCTAGTACTGTGCAGTCCACTCTGACCCCTCATGATCATCATGAAGTGACCTAATGAAAGCACAATCACACACAAAGCTCCTCAGATGACAACAGCTTGGAAAGGATGCACTGAACACACACAGAGTAGAGGAGTAAAAATGGAAAGAGGCCGTCAGCAGCCTGACACTCGGCTCCACTTTAATTACCCGTGTGCACAAGACGTCCTTTGAACTTTCTTTTTCCGAAGCACTTGACCGGCAGAGTGGCGAGACTGTGGTTACCCTAAACTCTAACATTTCACTGAAGCAGAATAAAAGAGCTGCCATAAAGGACTCTTCTTTTAGTGTCCTTTTCAATAATGAAAGAGGGAAGTATCTGGCGTCTAGAGCTGCGGATGGCAGCAGCAGCAACAATTTGAGTATTATGATGACGACCTGGCAGACACCTGCGCCGAGGTGACCTACAAAGTCTGTACACAAATAGCATACTGCTTGACCGGACAGCACTGAGTTACCACTCGCTCGAGAGCGGCCATCTTATGAGGCGTACAGGAGCAGAACAGAAAAGAAGGCAAAGGTGTGTCCAAAAAAGGCTGCACAACAAGCAGACGTGTCGGCGCGTAGACATGGAGTAAGTTACTTCTTTTTTCATATTTTTTGGCTTTGCCCCACAACTGACTGAAATCCAGTGGCATTTTATAAACAAACCAACTACGCTTACCTGGCAGGGACAGTTAACAGAACCCATTTAAAGCTGGCGGCCCTCCTATGGCTCGGCTCACCTTCCTCATGTGCCTCTTCCTCTCTCGATCGCCTTCCCTTAAAGCCTGCTTCTCAGACTCGTCATTTCAAGGCACCTTTGCTCGCCACCTTCGGTCTACTTTTTGACTACCACCAATGGTAGATGGACCCCCCCCAATGCTGTGAAAACATCTGCCATATTCTTGTGAATGTTTCCCATCTTTGAAGGTAACTCGGCAGTATTTAACGAGCCAACGTCACTCAATTAAATTAAATGTTACATTTAAACTCTTTTGTTTTTTTTTTTTTGTAGAAATAATAATGGTCACAAAGATAAACTTCATGGCCCTAAAGTATCATGTGATCCTCCAAACTGACCAATGAGATGACTCGGAGGGTCAGCACGCACACACACACACACACAGAAGTGTTTTATCATATAGGACACACTCAGCTAGAATGAAGTGCTCGGACTGAAAAAACAATTTGTTATAACGGGGATTTCATTACACAGTGCGGCCTTTTGGCACATACAGATGACAAAGCTGACTGCGGAGTGCATCTTGTTGTTGGCATCAATGGGAGTGAGAAGGTCCAATTTTTTCTGTGAAGTAAATTGCTTTAGTTACATAGACGGTGTCTGCCATCAGTGTCCACTTTAAGGTCTAAGGGGAAGGGGGTCCCCCCTCTCTGTCTGGAGTAGCATAGCTCTGTCAATGTCCCTAACGCATGGCCCTGTCACATCTTACATTACATTTAAATGTATTGTTAAACTTCGTTTTTTTTGTTTGGTTTTTCCAACTGGAGTACAGACAGGTGTCAGCAGTGGGATTTGAACCCACAACCTCCAAGTGCCACGCTACATGCCCACATTCACAAGCGTTGCCACTTGGGTGATGTCACCTAATGGATGTTTTGTGGATGTCATCAGATCTTTTGTGGGTTACCTTTTTTTTCTTAATCTGCAAAAGTTTGACATAAAAACATCACAATAAAAATAAAGGTCAATTTTGTAAAATTCTGCGAGCACATAATTCAAAAACACATTTCCGTTGTCTTCTTAAGAGAGTCCAGGCTGGGGGGCTGTCAAGAGGCAGGGCCTGTTAAAGCCCACTGCGGCACTTCTTATGTGATTTTGGGCTATAGAAAAATAAATTGTATTGTAAATGGTATTGTATTCAAATGCAACACAATTTTATTTGTTAATTATGGTGTTCCCAGGGTAAAATCTTGCTGAACTGACGAAACACGTTGAAAACTATTTCAGTAGCAAAAAACACAAGTGATGCTCAGCACTCGCGCTGAAGGGCGAGCCAAGAACTGAATCACGTTTAGTGAAGACAAACCTCACCTCGAGAAACCCGGAGATAAGCGATAAGAGTCGAGCTGCGCGAACCTCCAGAGCTTCACAAGCGCAGCTGACATCGAGTTTGATTGATGGTTGCACCGCCCACAGTAAACCTTCTCAAGTATGATGACCATGTGACACAAATGTGCAATCTCACTGGTTGATCAGTGGAGCGCCTGAATTGACATTTCTGGGCCAAGTACAGAAAAATGTTTGTGTTTGGCAGCTTTTTTTATGAAAAATAACTTTGCTGTAATGAATTCTGCAGATAAAACATAAGACTTTGATTTAATGAGTTTTGTTTTTTTAAACATTAGTTCTATATGTAATTAACCAGGACCAAAACATTTGCTAAAACAAAGTTTGTTTGAATGGAATTTGACCCGTATAGCAGATAGGGGATGTTTTTTTTTCCTTATCAGAGCAATGAAAGTAATTAAATTAAAACTAAATTAAATCTTATCTGTAGCAGAAGTACATTTCAGATTAAGTTGTTTATAGGCTTTTTTTAATTGTTATATCCTAAGTTATACAATTAGAAAATTAAGCAGCATATAAATCTAATTTCAATTCTTTATTAAAACCAAAACAATATGCAGTGTCTTCACGCCAGTCAGCAGAGCTGGACGATGTGCTTGTGACTGCAGACCAACGTACGAAATTTGAAGATGCATTGGAACATCAGTGGCCAGAGGTTACTTGTTAGTGTAAGTCCACTTTACAGTTACCACTGAACATATTTATGTCAAAAATGTCAAAACTCAAATCGACAGCTGCTAGTCTTTTTTTTCTGGTTTATTTCTATGGTGCATTTCCAATAGTTAACACATTATATTGCAACATTTTTGACATCACTGCAGTGCCATTTTCTTACTTCTGCTGTTCACGGCTTTATAGGTCTGTGGCCACTGCCATATGGCTTACTGTTTCTATGGCCAGTCACATGACATTTACTAACCCCCAGTTCAGGGGCGGAGCTAACATCAGGGCATTCTGGGTATGCACCCAGGGGCCCAGGACATCAAGGGGTCTTTTTACCAGTAACCTTCACTCACCTGCTTGATGAAACTGACTGAGCATCCGCACAATGAAATGATCAAGGGGGAAGCTCGATGAAATGATCAAGTAAATGACCAAGAACAACTGGGGCGATGAAGCAGTCGAGTCTGTGCTCCTTTAAACGACTTGGTGTCCGCACACTGCACTGTTACAAGTATGGTCAACTCTCTGTTAAAGGGCTAACTCACCCAGGGGGTCTGAATCCAGCCGTGCTCCAATCTCAAAAAAGTTGGGACAGCATGGAAAATGATAAAAAGACAAAAAACAGAATATTTTGTAAGTTCCATTCACTGTGTACCTGCCATGCTCTCCAACTTTGAGTAGTTTTTGCTCCTTGTCTGGGTAACTTTTGCTTCTGTTGTTTTTTTTACCCCAAAGAATCCATTGGCTTTACCGATTCTGCTATAACATTTGATTTTTTATTTGGGCTGCTTTATCACCACCATTTTTACGTCGCTATTATTGATTCCTATTGCCAGGTCTGTCCTGCAGTAGGCGTGTCCTCAGAGGTCGAGGCACTGTCAATCATGATACAACGGGGAACACTTCCTTATCCGACTACATGGATTTCAAAACCCTTCACACCCTTCTTTGTTTTGTTTCTCTGGTTTTGGAACTCCCTGCAATCTTTGATTTTGTTTTTGCAATTCTTGGCTTTGGTTCTGATAGTCGTTCTAATGGTTGAGTAGGGCTGCAATGATTAGTCGACGTGATCAACGACGATGACTACAAAAAATCATCGACGTGTCATAAACAGAACTTTCAAAAGAGGCTACAGTCACAAAGAACCACATTGGTTTTTGTAACTGCAATGCACTACATGAACGTCTGGGGGCGTATCGTTTGTTATTGTTAGTCAAGACTGCAGACAGTCCTACCAACGAAGAACGACGTCTGAGGAGAAGAAGAATGTAGAGGGAAATAAACGTGTTTGCAATGGCAAGTCAGATAGAGGAGGGGAAGGAGATGGAAAAAAAATGGAGACAGAAACTTTCTAAAGTGAGGGAGCACTTCACCGAAAAAGAAAAAAAAAAGTTGAATGATGATTATGCAAAGCGGAGCTTTCTTATGCACGGCATCTGAAACACAAGCATCCTGGAGCTGTGATGTCACCGTCTCTTGAGAGGTAAGTTTTAGTGAGTAAAGCTAGTGTCACGTGTTAACATTGATGTTTGTACTATAATGAGTATGTCAAGGTTTTGACAATGATAGTTAAATATCATTATAAATAAATAAATAAATAAATAAATATCTGACACATACTTAATGCTAGAGTATGTGATTTACCCCTTGAAATTAACAAAATATCTATCTGTCTATCTATCTATCTATCTGTCATATAGCACCTTTCATCTATCTATCTATCCATCATATAGTGCCTTTTACATCTATCTATATATGGATTATATAGTGCCTTTCATATCTGTCTATTTATCAATCTGTTATATAGTGCCTTTCACATCTATCTATATATGGATTATATAGTGCCTTTCATATCTGTCTATTTATCAATCTATTATATAGTGCCTTTCACATCTATCTATCTATCTCTCATATAGTGCCTTTCATATCTGTCTATTTATCAATCTATTATATAGCGCCTTTCATATCTATCTATCATATAGCACCTTTTATCTATCTATCTATCTATTATATAGTGCCTTTCATCTATATATGGATTATATAGTGCCTTTAACTTCTATCTATTATATGTCTTTCACATCTATCTATCTCTCATATAGTGCCTTTCATATATGTCTATTTATCAATCTATCATATATCACCTTTCATCTATCTATCTAAATACTTTTTGCTGCACTTTTTAAGTAAACATCACAATTCACAAAGAAAATGTGAAATTTTAATGGAACACATTTTATTCATGCAAAGAGCATCATAATTACTGCAACACTGCAAATGAACTGTAAAAACTATAAACAAAACTAGTGCAACAATCTATTATTATATGTTCAAGGTGCAACTGAAGCTGAAATTCAGTAAATCACTGAGCCAACTGCGCTTGACACACAGAGGTGAACGCTGATGATTGCAGGCTCGTCTAGTGCAGCGGCTCAATCCCAGAGACAGTGGTGCTGCAGCTCTGCCAGGGCCAGCAGTGGTTGTGAGCTGGACGCTCAACGAATGTACGGCACTGACTGATCAGCTCCGGCGTGCTGCCAAATTGCTCTGTGAAGCAAATATAGCTGGTTGCGGGGTTCAATTAACGTACGTTGCCAAATATGCTCGCCCCCTGCGTTCCGGCAAATTGCACTGAGACACGACTACAGCCGGTTGCTGCATTTAATGAACACACATCACCAAATATACTCGACTCTGGCGTGCTGGCAAACTGCACTGAGAAACAACTTTAGCCGTTTGCGGAGTTCAATTGTACGTCGCCGCATATACTCGACTTTGGCGTGCTTCCAAATTGCACTGGAAACCGACTCTAGACAGTTGCACCGGTTTAAGGGTTAAGTGAATATAATTTCAGTCATGTCTGCGAACATGTTTGGAGCTATACCTTAGTAAACAAGTGAATAGGAGTAGCTGAGCCGTCCTAGTTTTTTTTCTTCTTTGATCGTATAAAATTTGAGTTCATATGAATAGTAAACCATCTCTAACTAACAAACGTTAGGTAACTTGTGTTTTGGAGTATATCAGTAATAAGCCTGTTACATATTTTAGTCCGTTATTTTTTATTTTGGCATAATATAGTACATGATGTGATAAGCTACAACACTTTTCCTTCAGATCGTGATGATTAAAACATCTTTCTCTGTCTGCAAAATCATTCTTGTGTATTCCTGCTACCTCTGAGCGTCTCTTCTCAGCAGCTGGGAACATCGGCTCAAAGAAGAGAGGCAGCCGCACACCAGAGCACGTCGAAATGCTCACGTCCTGCACTGCAATCAGGAATATATGAACTGAATCTTTTATAAATTGTACATTATTGTTTAATTGTATTTGTATTGAAGCTTTTTTTAAACTTTTGGACTTTAAGACACACCAGTGGCCATTTTTGGTGAAGTTAAATGCACTTTTTTTGTTTAAAGACTATTAGCACTTTAGTTTGTATTGTTTAATGTATTTATGTTTAATTGTGATGGTCACACTAATAGGGAAGCATAGTGGCGCAGTGGGTAGCACTGCTGCCTCGCAGTTAGGAGATCTGTCTGGGTTCGCTTCCCGGGTCCTCCCTGCGTGGAGCTTGCATGTTCTCTCCGTGTCTGCGTGGGTTTCCTCCCACAGTCCAAAGACATGCAGGTTAGGTGCACTGGCGATTCTAAATTGTCCCAAGTGTGTGTGCCCTGCGGTGTGTTGGTGCCCTGCCCAGGGTTTGTTACCTGCCCTACGCCCTGTGTTGGCTGGGATTGGCTCCAGCTGGAATTCTCCTAGCACACAGATGTAATGGTTGTTCGCTCCTTCCCCAAACAACAAAAAACAGTCTCACCGTACTCTCCTCAGCGTGTCGGTCTGATTCTGAACCTCTGGGTACGCATAGGGATTGTGAAGGAGTTTAATGTCTGGGATCGGGAAGCAGCAAGCGTGAAAAGGGTGTGCATTCTGTATTTCTTTGGTTTCCAGGGTTGTCCGGGTTGTAACTGATCCTCCATTTCTTTTCGTCCTCTTGTTTATATAGCAATGGCCTGGATGGAATTGATGTGATTAACAGGGACAATTACCTTGAGAGGTCACAGTTCTACAGTGTGCTCCTTCCCTCTTTGTTTCCAGGGGGAAAACATTTAAAGAGACACACAATAGACTTTATAAACAGGACAACGCTATACAAGACGTGACTCGGCACAAAACACGTTTAAGACGTCCCCATTCATGTAGCACCGCTACAAACCTGCATATTGAAAGAACGCTGGCATTCACGGAAAGGTGCGTTTTCTGGGGTTCATTGCCTAAGAGTTAACACACCTGAATGTTAATTTTCAGACTTATTCTTTTTTTTTAATAAATATAAATATTTGAAGGGCGGCATGGTGGCACAGTGGTAGCGCTGCTGCCTCTCAGTTAGAGACCCGGGTTCGCATCCCGGGTCCTCCCTGTGTGGAGTTTGGATGTTCTCCTCGTGTCTGCGTGGGTTTCCTCCCACAGTCCAAAGACCTGCAGGTCAGGTGGATTGGCGATTCTAAAATTGTCCCTAGTGTGTGTTTGTGTGTGCCCTGCAGTGGGTTGGCGCCCTGCCCAGGACTGGTTCCTGCCTTGTGCCCTGTGTTGGCTGGGATTGGCTCCAGCAGACCCCCGTGACCCTGTGTTCTGATTCAGCGTGTTGGGAAATGGATGGATGGATGGATAAATATTTGATCACAAAAGAGGTATCATTGGTCTGGAATGTCATTATTTTTAGAAGCCACTATGAGAAGTGTGACTGCCATGTCATTTGTTCTTTTTAAGTGTTAATCACACAAGAGGCATCTGCAGGTTGAGTCACAATGTGTGTGTAAACCACAGAAAGAGGGTGACCAATTCCCTAAACCAGCGACCTGCCCACAGTGGTTTTCTATAGAAGAACACTTAATAATAATAATAATAATAATAATAATACTACATTTTACTTATTCGTAGGCGCCTTTCTAAACCCTCAAGAACACCAAACAATAGATAAAACACACATTCTAAACAAAACTAAAATACAAAATTTAAAATCAGACAGAGCAATTGTAGTCAAAGAGAAAAAGCCGTCTTAAACAAATGAGTTTTAAGTTTGGATTTGAAAAGTGAGAATGAATCGATATTTCTAAGCTCAGGTGGTAGTGAGTTCCAGAGCTGGGGAGCAGAGCGACTAAATGGTGGTAAGATGGGCAAACGGGACAGTCAAGTGGATGGAGGAAGAGGAGGGTATGGGGGGAATGGCAACATGGAGGAGGTCAGACAGATACGGAGGAGTGAGGTTGTGGAGAGCCTTAAAAGTTAACAGAAGACTTTTGTATTCAATGCAGAACTGAACTGGAAGCCAATGAAGCCGCTGCGGGACGGGGGTGATATGGTGAGTACTGCAGAGGGGGTTCTAGTAATGATGAGGGTGGGCAGACCGCTGAATTCTGGACCAGTTGAAGCTTATAAAGAGATTTGTGAGAAAGACCAAAGAAAAGAAAATTACAACAATCCAGACAAGAAGTGACAAGGCTATGAACGAGGAGGATAGCAGTCATGTGGGGAGTGAGACAAAATGAAATAATTACACACATAAATGAATGTGTGCTGACAGCTAAATGATTAATAAGAAAATGGAATAGGAGCAGAAATAATTAAACGTGTCACAACATATTTGTAGTTTGTTGCTTATTTGTTTGTTTCCTCGTTTTGTTTTGTTTTTTAAGTCAGTGACACTGCATGCAATATTAAATATGCCTTAAAATTAAAAATGTTACTTTCCCCAGTAAAAATCGAGTACTGTGTTCTGATTGGCGAGTGTGTCTGGAGATCTTATGTGGCCCATTTACAGACGGGCGCTTCAGATGCAGACTCTTGATGATGAATGCGGAGATTCTTAAATTAACGTCATCGTTTCACAGAGAAGTTCTGGGCAACTTTTTCTTGCGCTCGTCTCCGTGACGCATTCACACACTTACAACTGTGCCAATGCACTGTGTGACTTGGGAATCCTGTGGTTTACAGACATGTGCAGAGCTGCGACTGTGGGCTGTTGTACTGAATAAAAAATCAACACAAGACCAAAGAAATAAAGGACTGGAAGGGGAGACAGAGCCGATAAACAAAACAAGATTGCAACTGGGAATTCACAGACCTGATGTTTTACTCTAACACGAAACCAATAAATCACAGTCGGATATAATGAAACCAGAAAGATCTTTGAACAGGAAAGTGAATGGGAAAATTGATGCAAAGGTGAGCAAAATCTTTCAGGACATCCATAATCTCAGAGAGTGAACCGACAGAAGTGTACAGTCTCGAAGGAGGGAGTGGGAAATTTGAATGGAGGGAGCGGGATGAGCAAAGCTGAGGTCAAAATCGAAAGTTAAGAACCGACTGTCAAAACCCGTAACACAAAACCAAAGTTCAAAGTTCAAGCAGGGATTCAATACCAAAATAGCAAAGAGACAAAGAATTGGACGTAATCACCAGTAAGTTTATTCAGTCTCAGAGACTTGGGGGCTTACAAGAAGCAAACAAGAATACCATCACTCTGAATGATGATGTTACAGGGTGAGTCAAAATTATGTTAACAATTGAATGGCGGAAACAATTATATGTGCAAGATGATTTACAGGAATGTCTCCACCTGTTCACCATCATGTTGAACACATGGTTCAGTAGGATTGACGACTACAATGCGGTGTTCACTGGCTGTTCAAACTGTTCTTTATTCAGCCTCCAGTTAATCCAAAATGCTGCTGGAAGAATTATGACAAGAACAAGAAAATATGAACACATAACTCCAGTTCTTAAATCCTCACACTGGCTCCCAGTTAAGTTTAGGGCAGATTTCAAAATCCTTCTTTCAACATATAAAGCATAAAGAGGTAATTACGAAAGGAATTAGTCCTGTGGATTGAGACTGCGACTTTGAAATGAGCTCAAAGAGAACACGGGGACACAGTTGGAAACTTGTTAAGGGTACATTTCACACAAATGTTGGGATGTTTGTCTTTATATAGAGGACCACAGACACAGGGAATGAGTGACCAATGAGTGTGGTAGACAGTAGGACTTCAGGGACCTTTAAATCTTAACTTGATGTTATTACGGTGAAGGTTGGTGCATAGCAGGGGTTTTCAGTCCCAGTCCTGGGGACCCCCGCTGGCTGCAGGTTTTTGGTCATAATCAGTGACAACAACTGATCACATTTAAGTAGCTGTTTTATTCCCCTCTTATTCTACATTCAAAAAAGCACAGCAGCATTTATTTTTACATTTAGAAAACATTTAGAAATATTTCTGTTTTCGCTGTTGATTGAAATGCTTAACTCTCTTCTGTTGCTTTCATTCTATTTTGCCCCTTTCTCTGTACAGTTTGCTCCCTTCATTTTATCTTAATAATGACAATTAAAAACATGCAGAGCAGACAGACAGCCAGGCAAATGACACCGACTCGTGAAAGGCTGCAACTACTTTAGTGACAGAACCACTAATTAGTAAGTAATTCATTAAACAATTAGAACACCTGGAAAAGTAGAATGAAAATCAAGATGAAAATATTGTTAAAAAAACATTATTCCCATAAAATGCTTAGTAAATTTCCAGCCATTATCCAACCCGCTATATCCTAACTACAGGGTTACGGGGGTCTGCTGGAGCCAATCCCAGCGCACACATTGGGCGCATGGCAGGAAACAAACCCCGGGCAGGGCACCAGCCCACCGCAGGGCACACACTAGGGACAATTCAGGATCGCCAATCCACCTCACCTGCATGTCTTTGGACTGTGGGAGGAAACCCACGCAGATACGGGGAGAACATGCAAACTCCACTCAGGGAGGACACGGGAAGTGAACCCAGATGGGTCTCTGTTCTGCGAGGCTGCAGCGCTACCACTGTGCCACCGTGCCGTCCGCTTAGTACATTTGATTTATTTATTTTACCAAACTTAGTTTTCTAATTTCTATATTGTTCCCAAAAACACAGACTTCTGGGAAATAACAGTTCACTTAATTAGCCCAGGTGTCCAATTAAACGCTGGCTGGAACAAAAACCTGCAGCCACAGGGGGTCCCCAGGAAAACCCCTGGTGTGTAGGATGGAGGAGATCTGCTGGGCTGAATAGCTTATTCTGGTCGTAATTTTTCTAAATGTTCTAAAAACATGTCTGATTAGTAGATCAACAAAAATGTCTTCCTTGATTTGTACATTGGTTAATCGTGGAAACATCTGTCTCAAATATCGATAGCATTGATATTCCTTGTTCATTACTTTCATAAAATTGAGTCCGAGTTTTACACCAACAGGGGGCTAAAATCTCTGTGTTGGGTCGACATTGGTGTTATTGATTTGTCATGGCAGTCAAAGGCCTACTGGTGACCATTTTATGACGCCGCACTTTAGCTATGGACTTTTATGGTTTTTGATCTAAATTTGAGAGCACTCTGGCTGGCCTAACTAGTATGAATGAGGGACTGAGCACAAACACATCACCACTGTTCTGAGTTTTTAGGACTGGATCAGTAAAGAAGACACAACTGGAGCCACCCTAGGCTCCTTAACCAGGAATCAAGCCAAAGAGCTAAGTCAACAATTCAGAAAATAAGTGCTTTAAACCAGAAACACACAAGGAATCGATTGGCAAATAAGCACAAGTAAAACAAAAGTGATCTCTCTATATCAATGACATCACACGCTGCACAACCCCAGTCAATTCTGGGAAAAATCATCATGGTTACCACTAATGAAAAATTAAAAAAACAAAACAGCACTGCAGCAAGACGGTAAAAACTTCAAGCCACATTAGGATGTAAAAAAAAACTGGATTCCCCAGGTCTGAAAACCGTCAAGCAGACATAGAGATGAACACAAACTCCTCAAGAACGTGAAGAAAAAATTTACAGAAGAAAATCACCACGAGCATCTGCGGCACAAGGACAGTTGTTTTCCATTGTAATTGGAACATAAAACGGCAGACAACGCGGATTTCCTATTTATAATTCTCTCCACCTGACTGATTTATCCATGTGCTTTTCCACTTATCTCTTCCTCTTTTCACCAGCACATCTTTTCCATCCAATTCATTCATACAAATAGTGACTCACATACTCAAGACCACTATTGGAAATTAAAGCAAAGTGTGTTTGGAGACTGAAGTAAGGCTTCACTGGAATCTGGAAAAAAAACCCTTTATTTTAAGTCAAAATGGAACCTTTTAAAAAGAATTCAGAGAGATACGTCAACACCCAAGTAGCACAGCTACACATGTCTTGGAGTAGTCCTCATCGATGATCTCCAGTACTTCTGGGGCACCTCATACCTTGTCTGCTGTCATGACAGTTTACCAACACATCTACCCATTCAGCAGAAGGCCTTGAAGTCTTCATCTGAGGTCACCAACTTCTACGCAGGTGCTCAGTGAATTGAACCCTCACTGGCTGTACGACATCCTGCTGAAACTCCTGCTCAGTCCAGGGCTGCAGGGCACTACAGAGGGTTGTGCGGTCATCACATAGCTCCCTTTTTTAGGATATTTGGGTTTATAATATCATTATTATCACTTGCACTGGCATCTCTGCTTTAGGGACAAGTGAGACACTGCACCCCCCCACCCCCAACCTCCCAGCATATGATGATATAAATGGTAAACTGTCCTCAGTAATTTAACATATCATTAAAATGTTTACAGAAGACTCCACTGAGTCCTCACAATCTCATTTTTCCATGATATGTTCAATGCAAGTTCTTGTCTAAGAAAATCTGTGACATTTTCTTTGTGCTTGGCACTGCCAGCCTGTTTCCAGACCCCTGGATACCCTGCCGTGATTTCTCTCTACCTTTGCTCATGTGCGCCCAGACCCATTAAGTGACCCGTTGATTGATTTCAAAGGGTGCACGTGAACTCGTACAGCTCTGCGTTTCAGTCATTATCATGAATTACATCTCTTACTTATGCAGGGTACAGCTGGTGCATCTCTAATCCAAAATTCCAAAATACTCCAAAATCCAACACAAGTGGAAAAATTCCACCCCTGACCTCACTTGACGATGTGGGGCTCTTACCAATGTTTCTGCTAATTTTTATTATCACAGTGGTGGACTTGTACTTTCAACGAGTCTAACTTCGAACACTGAATTCAAGAGAAATATGATCCAGAGTTCAAACAATGCCTTTAAGTTCGAATTGTGCGCCCTGTGAAAAAAATGCTGCAATAAATGGCGCTTCCACAGCGAGAGTAAATGTCACCTATTGTGAGCCCAAAACATCTCTCGCTTTTGCTGTGAAAGCATCTCTTGTGTTATGCTTGGGTTTTTTCAGTGCTTTATTTCACTTTATTTTTGGTGTGTCTGGTCTTATAAATACTGTATATATAACCCCTATCTATTAACCGTGGCACTCAAAAAGAGTGTGGGAGCGATGAAGCCTAAGAGGAAGGGTGTAGTATCAACGATTGAGGTGAAAAAGTTATTGGGCGAGTTTATGGAAGGTGACTCCCCTACCAAAGAGTAACAAGTCTATTCCTCTCTACCAGCCCCACTAAGGTACAGTAAATGCGATTTCATCTTATTATACGCTATCAGCATATTTATTGTTTTAATTTATTATTTAGGGAATTTAATTTTGTTATTCTTACTTTAAGTTATGTGAATTTGCTGTTTAAAGTTATTGAAATGGGGATTGTTTAGGGTCTGGGAATGGATAAATTCACTTTCCATTACTGTATTTCTAACGGGGAAAATGACTCAGAATTCAAATAATTCAGAGTTGAAACGGCCTCCTGATAGTAAGTTTTTAGAGATGAGAGGATATGACAAATACATGAGATGATGCTACTTACTGTTTACAATCGATTTCTTTAATCCCCCTATGAATTTAGGGAGTGGAAAAGCACCGCTACACGAGCATAGGGTAGCGGGGTCCTCTGTAAACGATCGAGTGCGGAGAAGCACCAACTCATGAACGACTGGGAGGTCCACAGTGAAGCAGAGTGTCGTGGGTGTATTACTAAAGGATAAAGGGTGCAATAACAGCTGTGCGGCAGTTCAGAGATATCTCCTTTTATATGTATACCAGTAACGGCGTACTGCACGATAACGTGCACTGAATACACTTGACTTATAGTTTTCAGCCTCTTTCTTTCTCTGTACGTTTACCATTCGCTTGCTCAGAGGTTGATGCGCTTGCTGCTTCCTGAGCTGCTCTTCTTTTCTCCACTCTAGCGGCCCGCTTCTTCTCTTCTTTCGTCGGCATCTTTTCACGTTGAAACTGATCAAGTCAGTTTTTGTGTTGCAATTACTTAGTACATTTTTCTTATTTTTTCACTTAAGCTACCACTTAAGTCTTCAATCTCCCTCCAGAATGATTTAAGATATGAAGAGGTAGAGGAAGTGACGGTGAAGGTGGTAGGGATGAGGACAATGCCTGTACGTATGTGCCGCACAGCCACCCTGCTACACGCTGCTGAGAGATCATTCTACAATAAAATAAAACTAAAAAGAGTAATAAAAATCATCACCCCGAAAGCGGACAGTAGATGTCATGTAGTATACGTGTGCCAAATTTCACGTCAACAGGTCAAACGGTGTGCGAGTGACAGGTGATTTAAAATCCTGGAGAGACAAATGGACAGCCATGATAGTGTATTATATAAGAAGATGCAAATATTCCAAAATCCAAAGATACATCGGGCCACAGGCACTTTGGATGAATGACGCTCAACTTGTATTATTTAGCACTTTGCCCATCACACAAATATTGGAAATGGCTTCAGTCGTAAAGAAATGTGGGCTAAGGCTTGCTGCTGTGCACGGCCCTGTCAATAATAAAGGCTTTTATTTACAGCGTACTGATTATCTACTGGGGTCTGTGTCTGTCCAAGCCACTTCTAGCCTGTAAAGCTTTGTGTGTGTGTGTGTGTGTACAGATAACCTTACTTAACTTTAAAGTCAGGCGACTGGGAACTGAAGGATGGACGACTCACTATTTTTTATTTCTGGGGCCCAAAAATTGAAGTCTGATTTCAGTTTAACTTTTTGGTAACTAATTGTTTAGTCTTCTTTGTTTGAGTGTCTTTCTTTTCCAGAATATGTGAATGTCTTTTGTGTGTTGTTTAAGAGCTTTAAAAGCCATTTCCAACCATGGTGACGGTTAGCACTTGAAAGCCTAGGTTGAACAGGTGAGTAAGAAAGAAGAAAGAAAGGTGGTGACTGGTGGAGAACAAAGTCGATTCATCTACAGAGTAGAGCAAGGGGGCTCCATGTGCAGAGCTAACTAATCAAAGAGCAGTGTGGTGTCGCAGCAAATGGCTGCCATATGGGAGAGGTAAGTTTACTATGAGTCTACTATGTTCAGCTCATATAGTGGGGCGGCTAGAGCAGGGTATGCCTACAGATCACTTCATTCACAGGAATTTAGTGTATCGCTTGGTGTGCCGCAAATTCAAGTTTTGCTTTTCAGAACTTTCTGAAAAATTGTTATTTTTTTTTTTTTCAAATACTTTTGTTCTGCAGTTGGTTGGATCAGTGGATACAAAACCCATAGATACAGATGGCCGACTGTATCTGACTGGTTTGATCTCTGTGTGTTTCTGACTATGTGTTTCTTTCAGGTACTCTCCTTCTCTGTACCCTCGCCAATGGGACACCTCTGCCTACCTTTCTCTCGCTCTGTAACACTCCACACAACCTCTTGCTCACTTTATTCTTATTTGCTTCCCATTGCACCAGTTTCAGTTAAAACTCTTTCATCTTTGTTTTTACTCTTTGAACATTTTGAATCTGAGTTAACACCCAAATAAAGGCACCTTGCATGATCGATTTAAAGCACAGAATCATATAAAACCCTGAATTTTTTTCTTTCCAAATGAATTTCAAGGTTTGGAATGAGAAAGTTTTGCTTACTAACCCTCACCCATTCTGTTTCTCTTCTCTGTACTCAAAGGTGGCACTTGAGGCCACTGCCCATCTGACAAGATGTTCTGCCTGCCTAAGGTAAAGTCATCTCTGATGGAGCAATCCTTGGGTAGAGGGGGCCTTTCATCGGATTGGCTGGCCCAGCACTGACTCAGCTATGGAATGGCCAATAGGGGCAGGCAGCTTGATGGCCGAGGTCTCAAAGACTCTGAACAAATCCTATGATGTGATATCATCTACTGTTGAATTCTGTTCTGCACTTGTCATATTTCTATTGTACTATTATATTGTGTTGAGGATTACTTGTGTTCTGTTCTGTGTATTGTATTGTATTTGCCCCTTTCCTTGACACCCATTGCATGCCCAGCTTACCTGGAAAGGGGTCTCTCTTTGAACTGCCTTTCCTGAGCTTTTTCCACTTTTTTCCTACTAGGGTTTTTTTTTGGAAGTTTTTTCTTTGTCTTCTTAGAGGGTCTGGCTGGGGGGGGGCTGTCAAGAGGCAGGGCCTGTTAAAGCCTATTGCTGCTCTCCTTGTGTGATTTTGTGCTATACAAAAATAAATTGTATTGTATTACAGTATAATGACAAAGCTAAGCAAGTCACACAGGCCTGCAGATGTCCACATATTGGTGTGCTGGCAGTGCCTTGGCATGTCAATGCTGTGTCTCCTTATTAGGACAACTCCAAATGATATGATTGGATCAGACCACTGAAAAAAGTGTTCTCCAAAAATCCTTTTAAAAAATCCAGCCGAAGCAGATCTCATGCTCTGGCACACCTGTAACATGTGCCAATTCCCCAAACTCTGTTATGTTCCTGTGTGTCAAGCAATGTCACATCAGCTTTGCTTGGCAGTTAAAAGGCAAAGCCCATTGAAGGTGCTCAGCGACTGATCATTTCCTGTGGCTTTTTCTGGTTCCTAATTAGAGTGGCACTGCGCTCAGAATGACATTAATGAAAGCTCACTACACATTTATTAAGCCCGAGTGCCAGGCGCTTGAGCTCCTGATTGCTCTTGCGTCTTTTCTCTTCTTTCAAGTGGCTTGTTAGCCTGCTGGATCAATGAGGTAGGCTTTTGTGAGGACCACTTGTGTTGTGTACCTACCAGTGAGGGCTTTAAGGTGACATCAGCCCCACACCTGACCCATTTAGGATAGCGGCCTTGCTCTACACTCTCTTCTGATTTGATTTAAAATGGTTTACCTGTGACTTGCTTTGTGATTCCATTAAGGAAAAGCTTTTGCATAGAAACAGAAAGTTCCTGAAAATAATAAAGTCAACAAATTACGGTCGAAAACAATTTCCAGTTGGTCAGGAACAGAATACTATGGAAGCAAAGTTTTGACAAAATTAAATTAAATTAATAAAGGTATTGTGAAATATGGCAGTTTAAATATAAAAACCACAATGATGTGTGAATGTAAACAACCCTGGACAACAAAGATTTTATGTCCTGAACATTTCTGGGTATATCTTATGAATTTGTGGAGGGTGCAGCAATGCGCTGTAGCAGTGTGTGCTCCTCCTTATGAATTTTGGCCTGCTGATCACAAAAATCACCTTTAAATTTTCCAGTCACACACCATTGTATTGTGATCGGCTATTTTGTGATTTTGTTTCATATTATTAATATATATTGTCGCACGCACACACATATCGTGTTTCCCTGAAAATAAGACCGGGTCTTATATTAATTTTTGCACCGAAAGATGCACTAGGGCTTATTTCCAGGGGATATCTTATATTTATTCATGTACAACAATATGCATTTATCCAAATACAGTCTTCTGGAATATCATCAGAACTCTCCACATTCAAACCCTGAATTCCAGCCTGAATTTCTTGCTACGCTTTTAGGATCCTCCAGGATCGATGTGTGCACTTCAATGTTTGATGAATGGTCCGATGTGGTGAAGTCAAATGCCGACATACAGATGGCATTCGTGTTGGTTTGATATTCAAGAGTCAGCATACAGTGGTGTGAAAAACTATTTGCCCCCTTCCTGATTTCTTATTCTTTTGCATGTTTGTCACACAAAATGTTTCTGATCATCAAACACATTTAACCATTAGTCAAATATAACACAAGTAAACACAAAATGCAGTTTTTAAATGATGGTTTTTATTATTTAGGGAGAAAAAAAATCCAAACCTACATGGCCCTGTGTGAAAAAGTAATTGCCCCCTTGTTACAAAATAACCTAACTGTGGTGTATCACACCTGTTAAGCAAAAAGAACATTAGGGACATGATGAGATGAGACAATGAGACAAAAGTTGAACTTTTTGGAAGGCAAATGTCCCGTTACATCTGGCGTAAAAGGAACACAGCATTTCAGAAAAGAACATCATACCAACAGTAAAATATGATGGTGGTAGTGTGATGGTCTGGGGTTGTTTTGCTGCTTCAGGACCTGGAAGGCTTGCTGTGATAGATGGAACCATGAATTCTACTGTCTACCAAAAGTTCCTGAAGGAGAATGTCCGGCCATCTGTTTGTCAACTCAAGCTGAAGCGATCTTGGGTGCTGCAACAGGACAATGACCCAAAACACACCAGCAAATCCACCTCTGAATGGCTGAAGAAAAACAAAATGAAGACTTTGGAATGGCCTAGTCAAAGTCCTGACCTGAATCCAATTGAGATGCTATGGCATGACCTTAAAAAGGCGCTTCATGCAAGAAAACCCTCAAATAAAGCTGAATTACAACAATTCTGCAAAGATGAGTGGGCCAAAATTCCTCCCGAGCGTGTAAAGACTCATTGCAAGTTATCACAAGCGCTTGATTGCAGTTATTGCTGCTAGGGGTGGCCCAACCAGTTATTAGGTTCAGGGGGCAATTACTTTTTCACACAGGGCAATGTAGGTTTGGATTTTTTCTCCTAAATAATAAAACCATCATTTAAAAACTGCATTTTGTGTTTACTTGTGTTATATTTGACTAATGGTTAAATGTGTTTGATGATCAGAAACATTTTGTGTGACAAACATGCAAAAGAATAAGAAATCAGGAAGGGGCAAATAGTTTTTCACACCACTGTATTTTGATGTCACTACACTGGTTACCTGTGTCATTCAGGATTGACTTTAAAATTCTGCTTATGGTTTCTAAAGCCTTAAATAATCTCGCCCCATCTTATATATCGGAATGTCTGACACGTTATATTCCAAATCATAACCTCAGATCCTCAAATGAGTGTCTCCTTAGAATTCCAAGAACAAAACTTAAAAGAAGTGGTGAGGCGGTTGACCTTCTGCTGTTATGCACCTAAAATCTGGAATAGCCTGCCAATAGGAATTCACCAGGCTGATACAGTAGAGCACTTTAAAACACGGCTGAAAACACATACTGTAACATGGCCTTCTCCTAACTTCACTGTAACTTAATCCTGATACTCTGTATGTTCAGTTCTTCATAATAACTATTCACAGTGGCTCTAAAATCCATACTGACCTCAACTCTCTCTTCTGTTTCCTTTTTCGGTTTCTTTGTGGTGGCCTGCGCCACCTCCACCTACTCAAAGCCCCATGATGCTCCAACAATGATGGATGGATTAAAAGCCAGAAGTCTACGTGACCATCATCATCAAGTCCTTCCATGAGAACCCTAAATACAAAGAGGACTGTTTCATTTATGTTAGGTAGAATGCCCAGGGGGGACTGGGTGGTCTCGTGGCCTGGTGCCCCTGCAGATTTTATTTTTTTCTCCAGTCTTCTGGAGTTTTTTTTTTTTTGTTTTTTCGTCCTCCCAGGCCATCGGATCTTACTTTTATTCTATGTTAATTAATGTTGACTTATTTTATTTTCATACTGTGTCTCCTATTTTTCATTATGTAAAGCACTTTGAGCTACTGTTTGTATGAAAATGTGCTATAGAAATAAATGTTGTTGTTGTTGTAATGACACGCTACATTTTAAAAGTCTCACAAACCATCTTCTGTGCCGTCTTTTTTTTTTTTTGGCACCTTTATAATACCATCAGAATGTGTGGCGGCCTATTTGAGACATAGAGAAAAAAAAAATAGGGACATAATGAAAATGTCTATTTTGTGATTAAAGTGGAAATTTTTGCTTTAAACTCGAAATGTCCACTTTAATCTCGTAGTTTACTTTATCATTAAAGCAGACCGTCGTAAACGTCATCTTAAAACTGACCGACCCAGTTGTTAATTGCTACGGGCTTCTGAGGCTTCCTCCTGAACTGACAGCAGCGGCAAGCAGCATCGCCACACAGAACACATTAAATTTACGACATTCCAGCTCTCTGCACGTTTAGAATCCTTAGATTTATACTTGATATCACTTTCATGAAAAATATGTTACATTTTACAGATAAATTGTTAACTCTGTTTAAATGATGAATACTGTTAATAATTACACATATGGGGTGGCACGGTGGCAGAGTGGTAGTGCTGCTGTCTCGCAGTATGGAGTCACGTCCCTTGTGATTCCTGCCTGGAGTTTTCTTGTTTTCCTGGTGGATTTCCACAGGGAGCTCAGTTTTCCATCCAAAGACATGAAGGTTTGGGGATTTGGTGAAGCTACTATGACGTTAGTGTGTGTTTGTGTGGGCTTGCGTTCACCT